>NC_090265.1:259649643-259949643 GCF_040414725.1 Anabrus simplex | reverse complement strand
CAACAAAAAATGAAAACTAAAAATAATAACTTAGTGGAAGCTCAAATCAACCAGAGGTAACGGACCAATAATTAAATACTTACGTATCATTTTCGCGCGGACCGGGTCGAAAACGACCAGAGAGTAAGTCATGAACTGAACTCGAGCCTATTAAATCAATGGGATAAAATTTAAAAGGCCACCCCTCCTACTCCTACCATAATAACACAGATTAGAAATCAAAAGAGTTTATTAAATAATTATTAAATCAAAATAGTAAATGGACACATGAAAATCAGGAAGAATTGAAATAAGGAGAAAAGCAGGCCCAGATGGAAACATTACATAAGCTTAATAACCTATTCACTATCGTCTTAGCATCGTGCCTACCTATAAAGTAATCCAGCCAACAGGTTCAACCATACATAAAAGACAATTAATTACAAAATAGCAAAATGAATTGTTACCTTAGGAACAAAATAGAATAAATCCGTGACGCAGAGCTCAGCCCAAAGTAATAAATGATTTAATATCCATATCAGTACGATGAATCTCTACAGATCGCGACACACTGTCATTCAAATGAGATGCCACACAGCAATGGTTTCCAACGAACTCAGATAAATACGAAAGGTAAAGTATGGCCGAACCAAAGATCAAGGAAAGGGAGGCAAGCGCAAGATTAGCGCCCGGGATCAGTGACAAACAAAACGTAGCTAAGAGAACATATACACACCACAAGAACGGCAATGCCTAAAAATGCAAAAATAAGAACAAACGACACAACTAGGCGATATAATATGCGTCCTACATATCTAACATTCGAACAGATACACAATAGGTTAAAAAGGGAACCAAGAGACAGGGAACGCATGAAAGATAACAATGGTCAAAAGGACCGCAAAAATGTAGAAACACAATTCATAAATAACGTCTCACGCGGGTATTCGAAGCCAAACCCATACAACATCGGAGGCCCAAATCACATCATCAATACGTCTCTCGTATACAATTAAAATGCCGAAACAGCACAAACCATTCATGTACAGGCCCTTCCGATACACAACAAGAAGGTGGCGACATCGGAGAACAATTAGGTACATGAATAATAACAAAGAGAATTCCACGACATGAACCGTAGAATAAAATCGGTGTAACACGCATCCAAGGTGCAACAGAGCGCATTCACGCAATACAGACGCTCAATTACAGTAGACAAAAATCAATGTACCGAGTTGTGACACAAAGAAAAACATATCTGATATAAGTAACGTCACATGGGCAACAACAGAAATAACAAGAACAAATAAATAAATACCCACGGAGAGCAAGAGGTAGAGGCCAACCACAATGCCACGTGGTGATGTAAAACTAACATGACCCACGAGGCCAACTTCAAATAAAAGAAAGAAATCGAAAAATAACAAAAATAGTAGTTACATTACCTTAATCAAGCCATTCATATCTGTGCAATAAAGCACGTTGGAACCTCCCCGTCAAAATGAATTTAGGTCTTAAAATGTTTAAAATAACGTTTGTAAAAACAAGCTTGTAGAAATATTGTGTCGCTCGCCATAACCCTTCACCAAGATAAAGAGCTTAGAAGAAGAGCCATGGAGAAACTAGATAGACAAGATCGGTAACAAACGTCGTAAAATCATAGGACGACAAAGGCGACATCAGTGATCTTCTTGGGCTATGTTTGCGAGTACAATAAAAGTCAAGTTGTTCCATGAGACCGAAGTCAATGAGTACGCATAAGTAACAAAGGGCAAGCAGTTCGTCCGAAAAGCGACCAGATAAATATAGAGATAGCCTGGATATGACGCAGACGTCTCACCACGATCCAACGTGATGTCTTTCAAAATGTATGTAGTCCACGCTCACGCATGGAGGTACATAGCCCCTTTCTCCCCGCGGGAATTGGTGTGACCAATTTAGCATGCCCACAAAACCCAGCAACTGATAGTAGTCAACGCGATAAATCCACTCGACTCTTATTCTTGAGTTTCTACAGGGTGTTTGAAAATTGTTGGTACAAACTGCAGGAGTGTGTACAGAGCGAAGATATAAGCAAAACGTTCTAAATATGTACCAACCATTTACAAGATAAAAGCACAAAAATCTGCGTTGGCGGTTGCAGAGTGGGCTTCGACCTACAGGTGGCCACGGGTGGTCCGTGGTTCGACGGTTGTGCACTCCGATCGATCAACCGACCACAGGACGGGTGGCAGCGGCTCTGCCTTTGCTCTATGCCTCTGCATTCGGGAGACGAAGGGGGGCTGGTCCCTACCGTCGGCTGTCCCGAGAATAGTTTTCGTGGTTTTCCATTTTCCTGTACTACGGTGAATGTGGGAACAGTTCCTAATGTAGGCCTCAGCCGCCAGCTCCTCACCTTATCCGAACATCTCCTTCACAGTATCACATCCCCCTTGGCCTGAGAGACGGCGTTGCCGTCAAGGAGGCCCATCGTTCCCATGAGGGACGGAATGAAAAGAGTTTAGTAATAGTTGTGAAAAACTGTAAAACGTTGTTCATACTTAACGTTCCGGACACCAGTCTTCAGTTGGTCGTCAACAGCATCTTGTATTTTAGCGGCACTTAAATCTTACACGTATTCTAACTACGAGATTACCGACATCCATTCTACGTATGGACGTTGGCAACATGTGAGCTGCTATGGCAGTACTTGAAAAGCCGCTACAAATGTAAGATACTGTTGACATCCAATGTGAAGCTGATGACTGGTACAAACGGCATGAACAACGTTATAACAGCTGCAAATGTAATTAGGTCATACAGTGTTGCGGGAAACGGTTTGTTTCTCGATGTTATTTTCATATTTATCCCTGTTTCATTGTCCGTAATCCCCCAGGCTGTAGCTATAATTGGATACTTTACCGTAGAAACGTGCAAAGTTCCAAATTCATGAAAAATATGATAAGTGCTTTGAATGGTACAGGATACCAAGGAGGATTACATGTGAATAGTGTTAGGTCCTCTGAGAATTCCATGCGGTTATAAATGCCGCCGCTAGATGGCAAACCGAGCTCGATAGCTGCAGTCGCTTTAAGTGCGGCCAGTATCCAGTATTCGGGAGATGGTAGGTTCGAACCCCACTGTCGGCAGCCCTGAAAATGGTTTTCCGTGGTTTCCCTTTTTCACACCAGGCAAATGCTAGGGTTGAACCTTAATTAAGGCCACGGCCTCTTCCTTCCCACTCCTAGCCCTTTCCTATCCCATCGTCGCCATAAGACCTATCCGTGTCGGTGCGACGTAAAGCAACTAGCAAAAAAAAAAAAAAAAAGCTAGATGGCAATGGTGCTAAGTTGCCTGATGATTTCTTAAGAATTGTGGTATGTGCCATTCAATTTTTTTTTCCTCTTTCTTGGCGTGATAAGATTTATTCTGCCCTTTTTTTTGTGAATAATTGCTCTTCATATTATAAGGTATTTGTACAACTATTCCCTGTGACTCTGAATTTGCTTTGATAGAGAGAAGGAAGAAAGTAACGAAGGCATTTGTACCCTGTGATCTATCAAAATGGTGGAGAATGAAGGGTTGTTAAACCTTTCAAAGTAATTTCCATAAATAGTTCATTTTCTTTGTAACATTCAAGCAGTGGCAGACAAGATAATCTCTACAAAAATCTGAACATTTCAAAAGCTGTCAGCATCGCATACGTTTCATCAGATGTAGAAATTTTAACCGTTAAAGAATGTTACACCGATATAGAAAGGGTCTTCTATAAAAGGGAGACATGCAAGAAACATTCAACCTGCTATCCTTTAATCTAGTTCCTCAATGAACTCAAATACAGATGAAAAAAATTGAAGGCTATGATCCCTTACCTGGAAAGGAATGAGCATAACGAATATGATGTGCAGATCTGTGGAGAGTGGCTGAGAGCACAGTACCTAGAAAAATTTGATGTGATTTAACATCTTTCGTAAATGTCTAAGTTTGAATTTCCTTCAGCACCCAAAATATTCCAACTTTGTAATGCAACTGCCAGTAATGTATGATAAGAAACTATCATTGTAACTTTGAATCGTTAGAGGAATAAATAACCAAAACACTGCGCTAAAGACAGTTTTCTAAGAACTTTTATTCATAAATAGCTGCCTCTGTGGACCAGTAGTAGAGTGTTGGCCTCCGGATCCGAAGATAGCGGGTTCAAACCCGGCAGAGGTAGTCGGATTTTTGAAGGGCGGAATAAAGTCCATTCGACACTCCATGTCGTACGATGTCGGCATGTAAAAGATCTCTGGTGACACATTTGGTGTTTACCCGACAAAATTAATTAAAATCTTAGCCACAGACGCCCAAGAGAGTTTTGGTTTACTCGGTCTGCCATCTAGTGGGCCTAGAGTAAAACGGAACGTCGAAATTGACGAGCAGACAGCCAGATGGCGTCAACTTGAAATGTCTGCACACGGTAGCTGAGGCCATACGATTATTATTATTATTATTATTATTATTATTATTATTATTATTTTCTTCTTATTATTATTATTATTATTATGTTGTTCATAAATTTGGCACTTTCCACCTTTCTACCGTTATGTATCCAATTTTGAAACACACCGTAGCCCGGGACCGCTGTCTCACCGTCACATTCTCCCGTAGCCTGAGTGGACGCCGAATCAGGCCTCAGGTCCATGTAAATATCCCTGAGCTGGGCAAGACGGAACCGGAGTCTCCGGGTGAAAGACAGACATTACCCTCAGACCACGGAGCTGGATTAATAATTTGGACAGCTTTGTAAAATCTACTGTTGCAATTAGTGATTGGAATGAATGTACGGTATTATTTTCCCTCTCATGAACTCAATTTTTGCTCCGGGATTCTAATTGTTCTGGCAATTTGTGAAGACAAATAATGTATCGACAGAGAGAGAAAGAGAGAGAGAGAGAGAGAGAGAGAGAGAGAGAGAGAGAGAAAGAAAGAAAGAAAGAGATTACACGTGAAATTGATTGACTAATTAGACGTTTGTTTGTTTGTTTGTTTGTTTGTTTGTTTGTTTGTTTGTTTGTTTGTTTGTTTAGCTGGTTGGTTGATTCACCGATCGACCGAGACAGACAATTTAAGCATAACTTCATTCACCATTAGTTATGCATCGTACACTAGACCTGAATAACAATGTACTTGAAACGGAAGCGCTTATGGTTAGTTAAATCACTGCATAGCTCAAAGGATTATGCCTAAATCTTAAGACCTTATCACAGAATGCCTTCAAGTGTTATTTGTGTTAACTAGTGATGGCGGATTTATATTTTAGAATTAAAAATATATACTATGGAATTGTCAAGCTTTTTTGTCATTTATCATGTCCAGTTCCATGTAGTAGGAGTAGCGTGCCTGCTTCGTACCGGAGACTCCTCGTTCGATTCGCACCCACGTTTAGAAGTTTGATCTAAGAGCTTTTTCTGTCCAGTCAGCCTACGTGAGGAGGAGAGGACGCGTCTTCTGTCTGCCAGGACTTCGTGGAAGGCGAAACTCGACTGTTTCCATTCCGGCCGAGCCCCGAGGATTATAGTACCCCATACAACCTGGCGTGAACAAGGTTGGAGATGAACAGGAATAGTGCTGGTTGCCATCGCTGTTGTCGTTGTGAGGGGAGTTACTTTCAGTGTCAGAACGTTGAGAGGATGTTGCCATGATGGACGACTGCATAATGTGCAGGTCTTCGAGCTGAGCAGTGGCCACTTGGGGTCAATAGTGACATGGGGGAAGGTGTGGTGTTCGGTTCCATAGCTAAGTGGTTAACATCTTGGCCTTCGGTCCTTTGGTCCCAGGGTTCAGTATCTGCCCTGGTCGGAAGATGTTTACACCTTATCTTACGCGGTTAATTCCCTTGGTTTAGGAATTACGTGCTTGTGCTGTCCCAATACATTCCTGAAACTCATTTACCACACAAAATATTATTCTCCACCACACTAACACGCTGATTCCTATACACGGTAAATCTCGCCCAACCTCGTCGGAAGGTCTACCTTGCAGTGACTGTACCAGCCTCAAGCCAGCAACATGAAATGATTGTCACTAATTAAAGAAGAAGAACAGATCCGAGTCTCCGAAGTATGGAAATATCGACAAGGAAAGGGTTGTAGGCCCTACCATGAAGAAGAAGCAAATACGTGATGTCCTTTTTTTCGCAAAACTCATCACCGGGGGTGGAAGCAAGCAAGAGTTGATCAAGGTAGGTCAGAGGAAAATAACACAGTAAGGGTAAGGAATGTGACACTCAGCTATGACCCTGTGGTTGTGTCTCTACGGTTACGATTTGTGATTTCCTGACAGAAATTATTATGTTGACGGTGAAAAGAGAGTGTAGCCGGGCTGATTGGCTGAATTACTGAATTGCTGAATTACTCATACCTGTTGAGACATTCAACTGGAATTGAACAGAAGAGAGTAGAGAAATCTGTTAAAACATTAAACTGTTCAATTTTATGTCATCAATTAAATGAACAATTTGCGGGTGTGGTAATTCAGTTGAGGCGCTGATCTTCTGATTCCGAATGGCAGGTTCGATCTTGGCTCAGTCAGGTGGTATTTGAAGGTGATCATATACGTCAGCTCGTGTCGGTAGATTTAATGGCACGTAAAAGAACTCATGTGGGACTAAATTCCGGCACCTCGGCGTCTCCGAAAACCGTCAAAAGTAGTTAGTGGGAGGTAAAATACGATAGCATCATAACATTATTAGAGAAGTGATAGATTTCAGAGATTTCCCATTATTTCCTGTCATCTTAATTTTAGTTTTGCTCCATGATTCAATGTTAACACCTCGTAAACGCTGAGACGTAGAGCACTGTCTTCCCACATTCAAGTGGAATTGAACAGAGGGCAGAAGAGAAACCTGTTAAAACATTAAATTGTTCAATGTCATGTCACGAATTAAATGAATAATCTGCGGGTGTAGTAATTCAATAAATGTACTGTTTTGCAAACAGTATAGAACAATACTATGTATTAATATCGTAAATAAATCCATAAGACATTCCATCGTCACCACATCACGCTACTTCTAGTGCGACAACGCCTGTTCCACAGGCCTACACACACGGTATCTTGGCGTTACCTGCATATCACAAACTATAAGAGATACATTCGATATTCTTATACCTCTTGATAACTCAAGGCCCCACCTATATGTCACATTACGCGATGATGCAATTCCAGCGGCGGGCTCGCGCGATTACGCGCACTCAGTTTACTTCGCAGCGCGTAGCGGGTGAACACTTCGAATGATTTAAGAAAAATTTGGTCTCGATTTATTCACAAATAGACAGAACAAGGAATGAAAGTGGCATTATCTGTAACAATAAAAGGAAGTGTCTGTCTGTCTGTCTGTCTGTCTGTCTGTCTGTCTGTCTGTCTGTCTGTCTGTCTGTCTGTCTGTCTGTCTGTCTGTCTGTCTGTCTGTCTGTCTGTCTGCGTTCGCCATGCCCAACCAAATCTACAGCACTCAGAGATCTGAAATTTTTAACATAGGTAGATGGAAGTAGATCCGAATGCACCTCGAAGCTGGATTTTTCATTTCCATTTTCGTTGGTGAGTTATGAATGAAAACCTATCGGAAAATGTGCGCTGGGATATGTCAGTCCAATGTGCTGTCACCAAGATTAAATGCTTAGATTTATTGCCGCTAGGCAACGTACATAAGATAGGTAACACAAGTCAAGGAGCCATTTTAAGTCCACGGTGTAGGAAGCCATTTTCAGTCCCAGGCACAAGGACACAAATTGACTCAATATATTTTCACAAAGACATGAAAGATAGGCAAACAAACGCGAATTTTCTCTGAATCTACCGTACACAGGATCTGGAGAAGTTGCTGTATTCTGAAATATGGTCTTTGTCGTCTTTGAGAAAGTAAAAGCTAAAAATTATGCAGAAATCACGGCATGGTAAATAAATAAATAAATAAATAAATAAATAAATAAATAAATAAATAAATAAATAAATAAATAAATAAACACATAAGGTGATTCGTGATGCAATGCATTACAAGGACGTGTTAAGAGCTATCAGGAGAAGAAAAAGACCAAGATATTAGCAGTGCAAAACAGATCAAATAATATTAATAATAATAATAATAATAATAATAATAATAATAATAATAATAATAATACATGTACGGTTCAATAACACCCAAAAGATGGGCAGTTCATGATTGAGGAATCAGCGTAATGACCTTTAGTTGCGAATCGAGCTGATTACATCAGACAGTAAAAGCGATATTTCCATGTGCTCAGGTAGGAAGCCTCAAGGTGGTAGATTTACTGGCACATAAAACAACTGCTGCGGAACAAAATTACGTCACCTCGGCGTCTCCGAAAACGTTAAAAGTAGTTATTGGGACATAAAATCAATAATATTGTTATTTAGTTCATGGGGTTCTGTTTCAGACCTTCAAATTACACACACAGCACAGCACATTGCCAACCACTGCAGAAACACGTAGTTATTCAATACAGGTTTCTAAACAGGGTTGGTGTCATGTAGAGCATTCGGTCGCAAAACCGGGTTAAGTACACTCCCTTAGTCTCACAAACCTAACAACGTTGAGGTCGGATCAGTGTAAGAAATGGGCATCTGTATCCTTTGTTCAGGAAGCTATCCAAATTAACAGTTTGGCTTGTCTCGCAACCTAAATAATATATGGATAGGAAGACTACAAGGGTTGACTAAGTAAGGTCCGATGGAGAGATGATTGCGGTGAAGCTGGTAGAAGTCCACGGAAGCAATGTTAGGCATGGCTAGGGACTCCGCAGTCTCAAATTTAGAACATAGCGTTACCACTTTTAGTGGCCTCAGACAGTGGATACCGTAGACATATCCTACGCCCCAACCAACGAGCACAGGTTGTTGCACAGGTACTCTCAGAAGGTGACGAAAAATTACAGTCATATGTAACGGAGAGCGTAACATCTAAGAAACTAAGAAAATTCACAAATTATAACACAATTTGGAAGGCTGCGGTGTCTTTCGCTACACGTGTATGAATTTCTCACTGAACTGTTATACGTGTTATTACCAAACCACAACAAAGAACCACTTAGAGCACGGCAAAATGGCGGGTAACCCCTCTCTCAGAAACTGGAAGGGGGAATGAAATGAAACACATCTTCCTCTAGTGCATGCAACGAGCTAGAATAACATAGAGAGGCAAGAGTGTGGCCTGGTTGTACCTAATTTTACGAATGAACGCCATGCTTCCAGTGTCACATAAGCAACGGGGCATGGCTCTTGAACGACGAAAAATGTTGAAAATACACATTACAGAATCACTGGTGCAAAACTTAAGACCATTAGCCGAAAGCGAAGATCATTAATAATAATAATAGATTGCGAATACCGCCACTTCATCCATGTTGAGGTGCGAGGACATCACAAGCAGCTGATCGTAGGGCAGTTCAATAGGTATACAGGGAGAATCGTCATACAGTGTCACACGAACTGGCCGCGGAATCGGATCAAGAGCGTTAATTCGCTGTTGTGGTTAAGCGTAAATCATTATAAAAACCGTCGACATAAATAGCATTTATGACGGAAATCCTTAAAATAAAAGGAGCCTACGATAGATTATAACCTCAATTTTCCACAGAGCGAGTTGGCTGTGAGGGTAGGGTCATGCAGCTGTGAGCTTGCATTCGGGAGATTGTGGGTTCAAATCCCACCGATGGCAGCTCTGAAGATGGTTTCCCGTGGTTTTGCATTTTCACACCAGGCAAATATCGGGGTTTTAATTTAATTAAGGCCACGACCGCTGCCTCCCCAATCCTAGCTCTATCTCATTCCTGCATAGCTGAAACCTTCGAAGTGTTAGTGTGACATTAAAGAAAGTACCACCTCATTCTGATCATATGTTTACTGCATCCTTATGAGTACCACTATAATTGTTTATGATTTATGATTTATATGGTTTATTATAGTGTAGAATTTCTAAGTTCCCATGGAGGGAATTAAATATTTTTCCACCAATAGAGCATATCAAACGCTGGTTAATAGAGCAAACGCCTGAAAAGCCATACATCTAATTTTTGATCTGATTTATTATAGTGTAGGTGACATATCAGTTTTTTCAATTACCTTATCATGACGTTCAGTCCCTACGTACAATCACCCTGTCACCTGATCATATGTTCTCGCGCAAACTCGCTTTCTTTGGACAACTCGAAACATGGCTGTCCTTTATGAACCTGCCGATGTCAGATATACAGCCCCTCTGTGTGTGCGCCTGTGTGCGTGTGCGTGCGTGTGCACGCGCGATGCCCAGCCAAATCTGCGGCACGCAGAGGTCTGACATTTTTACATAGGTAGATTGAAGCAGCTCCAAATGCTCCTAAAAGCCGGATTTTAAATTTCGGAAAACGTGTGTTGGGTTATGGCAATCGAATACGCTGCCACCAGGACGAAATGCATTGATTCACTGTCGGTAGGCTGCGTACATAGGATAGGCAATACATGTCTAGGAGCCATTTCAAGTCCTTGGCGTAGGAAGCCATGTTGGTTCCCCGACGCGAGGAGCCAAATTCAATACGTAATATGCGGAAGTGTTGGCTTGTGACTGTATGTGTGCGATGCCCAGCCAAATCTACGACACTCAGAGATCTGAAATGTTTGTCATAGGTGGGTACTGCTTCTCACCGATCACGCATGGCTGTGTCAAAGAGAAATTATTTCTCCGAGAAAACAAGGTCATCAACAAGCGACATTTACAAGAATTAACCGGTGTTCTACAAATTTCCAAGTATATCGACACAACATGTAATACAGATGAGGCTGTCAACTACATGATAGAGCTTCTGAACAACTTGGAGTCACCTACAGTACGCATTTACACCTTGGAGTGGACGATTGTGACACCGATTATCCTTCTCAGGAATATGAATCCTCCTTCCCTCTGCAACGGAGTTTGACTCTCAGTCAAGAAACTGATGCCGAATATTATTGAAGCCACCATCATGTCTGGTTATGCCGTGGGTGTAGTATTCATTCCTGGGATTCAAATGATCTCTTCGGATATAACGTTTCAATGTAGACATCTACAGTTCCCCCATTTGTTTGAGTTTCGATATGTGCATCAACAAGGAACAAGGGCAATCGCTTGCAGTTGTACGACTCGATCATAGTAAACGGTGCTTCTCTTATGGTCAACTGTACTTTGGTTATTCAAGAGTTGGGAAGGCAAACGTACTATACATCTTAGCTCCAAATGGAAGGACAATTAATATAGTTTATCCGGAAGCTCTATTATATTGTTTTAACTAGCTGATGTACCTGTGCTTCGCTACGGAATTCTACATTGTATACAGAATTGTACGTTAGGTAGAGTGCACGTTGTGAGCAAGACTGTATTATATTGCATAGCTCTTAACGTTACCCTGGAAACGCGCCGGAGAAATTACCAAACGTCTTTTCTTATATGAAGACTGCGTTAGGGAATGTTCATTGTTATGGTAGGCTCGCATGCCTACCATCAGTCACAATCAGGTTGGAGAATTACATTATAATGGCAGACACTCACTCTCCACCTGCCTTAATGGCTTTCCCAACTGAAATGAACACAGGTCATTACAATGACGTCAGTAGGAATGGCGCGAGTAAAAGCAATGATTTCACATGAAATACTCGATCAAATTAAAAACCACACATTTTCTCATTTTTAACGAACAGTACTACGCTGCCGATCTAACAGTCCAAAGTTCCAGAGCTGGAATCAACAGGCCGCAAACAGCCGTGATCCGTGAACACTCTTAGTCTTTCTTCGGAGAGGGGGGAGGGTCGAATAGTGGAAAGTCCCCGGGCAAAAACTATGCCCTTTTACTAATCTGCTTTCTAGGATTACCCGATGAGTCGAAAAATCTCAATTCACTACACTGGCGAGGGAAAAATCTATCTGACTTGGAGGCAATTTTTTCCTCCAAGCCAGAGGAGAAACCCCCTCTTCACTGCTAATTTGGAACACAATGAATGTAGAATTTTATAAAAGTGGAGAGGAAGAAGCTCTTTTCAAGAAACGGCTCTTTACAGGGTTGAATTTTGAGTTACGGTATTTAGTGAATTGTGGTGCTATAATTTGGAATATGCCTAAATTGTAATTCTAGACCAGGTCGTACTACTTTTACTACTACTACTACTACTACTACTACTGCTACTACAACTATTACCACCAAGTGAGCCTCTGCCTTAAGCTGGAATACTATGATGGACCAGTGAGTTACGAACCAGCAGTACGGTATCAGAAAATGTATGAACCAGAGGAATGACATGCTAAAGAAGAAAGTTTTCTAACTCCCCAGCTATTTCCCGCCAATATTCAGTCAGGCTGTTACACTCGGTACGCAGCAGCAAACCCATCTATCGCAGTTGAGCGGCAGCATAAGAAACAGAGAACATCACAACAAACAATGGTCAATGCAATTTTATTGTTGATCAATGTTATGCGCTATCAATATGGTAGGCCTTCACATTTAGTTTTCTTCCGACACTAAAGTACCACTCTTATTATAGTCGGTACGGTAAAATTGAATAAAACATCAATGGTCAGAGATTGTATTCTGTATAACTTCTGTTATGTAGTACTTTTCGATAGGAGCAATAACACAGGTATTTAAAAATTAAATTTTAGGCGCCATCCCCTAAACTACAATTTCATACAGGGCGAATAAAATTGTTTATAGCTTAGAATGTAGTTTCTTATTCCCCAACTCTACATATAGACTTTCATTTAATTCAGTTAACTCATTTTCTCTTGGCTCTGCGTTGATATAGATTTGGCAACTAAAATACTAATTCATGAATATCTGTGTTATCAAAGCCGGTACGGCAACAATGTATGACATAAATGATCGAAAATTGAATTCTATATAACTTTAGTTATGCAGTATTTATCGATAGGACCACTAATAACATAAATATTTGGGAATTCAATTTTAGGCCTTCCCCTAAACTACCATTTCACTTAGCGTGAGTAAAATTATTTATAGCCTAGATTGTAGTGGTTCATCCCCCGACTTAACATACCTATTTTCATTAAATTCTCTTCAGCCTTGTTCTCGTGATGCGTGTACATACAGACAGACAGACAGACAGACAGACAGACAGACAGACAGACTGACTATGGACATGACCGATACAGAAATACCATTCTTTTCAAATACTAAGCAATGTACAGACAAAACTCTTATATTATATATATAGATATTATGTGTACCATCATCATCATCATCATCACCAAGAATTCACTTTCTAATTGCTTGGATTATTATAGTACGCTTGAGTTAGGGCTTTTGGCATTTGTTCATTTTTTTTTAAACGCCCTTTGTGCATTCGAATGTGTCCTTTCTATCTTTGTATAAATGCTGATCACTTAATTTACTCAAACAGTCGCAGTCGGCCCCGGTAAATCGGCATAAAATCCAAACAGGCAGGGATATTTGTAAAATGGACATATGTGAAAAGCCACGGAAGAACCTGTGGAGAGACATATGAATTGCCAAAAACGTACCCTCCTGCATGAACCGAGGTTACATTGTGCCGCTGGAAGGATACCTGCTTGACATACCAATGTCATTCCTCGCACAAAGCCTGTCCTGTTCTGTTTCGAGATTGAGATGCACCTGATGTGAGTGAACAACCTTTAATTATCAATCTTCTTCTCTTTAAAATTTGCTTTACATCACACCGACAAAGATGAGTCGTATGGCGACGATGGAACAGGAAAGGGCTAGGAGTGGGTACGAATCGGCCATGGCTTTAATTGAGGTCCAGTTCCAGCATTTGCCTTGTGTGAAAAATCGGCAAAAACGGAAAACCATCTTCAGGACTGCCGACAGTGGGGCTCGAACCCACTATCTCCCGAATGCTAGCTAACAGCTACGTGCAGCTACTCGCTCAGTTAACCTCCTTCTTCTTCTTTTACTTTCTGGACATGTTCACATTCATTTGGGTCCGCACTTGATGCCGATTTGTAACAACTAAGTCTTTCGAACGGGTTAGTCAGCGTGAGAAGTGGGGATTGTTCGTCGAGGACTTTTCGTAACATCAATAAAACCTAACGAGACTGTTCTGAGGAAATGTAGCCTTTTTTCGTGGACTCTAACACATGTTGATATAAAAACTTGAAACGTGGTCAAGTTTTTATTACATTCAATGCATACCATAAATGTTTGCGAGTCTTTCCAATCGAATTTGAATGTGAAATTCTACCTTCATCATCCATATATATTTAACGTCCTAGAAGTGCTCAATTAATTCAGACGAACGCCTACGTAATGATAAGAAGTGCTTCGCAACAGTTTACATTAGGAAAGGAAGTATCCAGTAATCGGGAGATAGTGGGTTCGAGCCCCACTGTCGGCAGCAATGAAGATGTTTTCCGTGGTTTCCCATTTTCACACCCGGCAGATGCCGGGGCTGTACCTTAATTAAGGTCACGGCCGCTTCTTTCTACTTCCTAGGCCTTTCCTCTCTCATCGTCGCCATAAGACATATCTGTGTCGGTGCGACGTAAAACAAAATAGCAAAAAAAAAAGTTCATTTAGTAAATAACAATATTGAAAAATGTACGAGTATTGCAAGGGAGAAATCATACGTTTTGAATGTACTCATATTAAGACAGTGACAAACGGAAATAAGATATTAAAAGGAAAATATATTGTGTTTTCGTTATGGCAGGTCAGTATTCACCATGCGCGTTGATGCTTAAGAAATATAAAATTTTTAAACATATAAGTCAACATTACCCACAACAACTACAGTAACCGCACGGTTTAAAGTCTGCGCGAAGATGGCGCTAAGTTTTACCATAGAGTTATATTTTCTTCTTCCTGGCCTTTTACAAAGAGCACCAGGAAAGTTTTGCAAGGTGAGTGAATGCTTTAGACTTTTTCATAATAATTTCCACCACACTCAATACACTTCTCCATATGTCGAAACCGGGCACTGAACCAACTCTGCCACTTTTCTTCGGTTACATTTTCACACTCTTGATTCCATGCAGCCTAAATCTCCTCGTCGGATGCAAAACGAAACCCTTTCAGCTTCATCTTCACTTCTGGGAAGAGTGCGAAGTCACATGGGGCAAGATCAGGACTGTGTGGAGGGTGATCAAGCACAATCAACCCTGATCTGGCAAGAAAATCCATTGTTATATTAGCAAGATGTGCTGGAGCATTGTCGTGATGCAAGAGCCAAGTGTTGAGCCGTGACCTTGGACGGAGCTGCTTGAGAGCTTGGATGACCTGAGGCAGACAAGTCTCACTGTACCATTTTACAGTAACTGTCTTTTGTGTTTCTAGCACAACCCGAGTCAGGATGCCCCGTTTAGTGAAGAATACTGCAATCATCCTTTTCTTCACTGACCTTGACTTTCGCACAATCACAGGAGTACCCTCATCTTCGAACAGCCACACCTTGTTCTGGGATTTTTTTGGGACATCGTAATAATAAAGCCAAGTTTCGTCACCTGTAACGATGCTACTGACGTTACGCAAAGTCCCATTTTCAAACTGTTTTAACATTTTTCGGCACCATTTCACTCGATGTGACCTTTGTTTCTCTGAAAGTGAATGGGGCAACCAAAGGGAACAAACCTTTCTATCATGGAGATGGTCGTGTAGAAGTGAATGGATAGCTGGTGTAGGATGTGGAGGGTCTATTCTACCTGCCGATATGTCAACCGCCTCTCTTGCTGCAACATTTTCTTCACAGTTTCAATGTTTTCCTCAGTAACTGATTCAGACGGTCGCCCAGAACGAGGATTGTCTTCATATCCAAAGTTTCCCCTTTGGAACTCTTTGTACCAGCGGAAAATTGTTGTCCGATGTGGACAGTCTTTCCCCAGCACAGGAGTAATTTCCTCCAGGCACTGGTCAGCAGTTAATCCATGAGCAAAATTGTAGCGGATAATTACGCGATATTCACCTGTAGACCATACTGACATCTTAACTTGCTTTCAGTCCCACTGCTTGGTAACAACTGAAGTTGAGGTCGCGCCTTGCTGTCTTATAGACCGGTTTTCAGCCCTATTTTCATCCCTAACCATAACAGGGGTGTCAAGCCAACCGTTTTTGTGTATTGCAAAACTTTCCTAGTGCCCTTTGTACTAGTTACCTGTATGCGTTCAGCACAGTTCTATCCCCTACGGTAATGTCGACAATTGGCTCGTATCGATGCCGATAAAGCGCAGATGTACGGTACTGCAAGCTAGGAACCAGTTTGCACTCTGTGAGGACCACTTAACTTCATTATTATTATTATTATTATTTTTTTTTGCTAGTTGTTTTACGTCGCACCGACACAGATAGGTCTTACGGCGACGATGGGACAGGAAAGGGCTAGGAGTGGGAAGGAAGCGGCCGTGGCCTTAATTAAGGTACAGCCCCAGCATTTGCCTGGTGTGAAAATGGGAAACCACGGAAAACCATTTTCAGGGCTGCCGACAGTGGGGTTCGAACCTACTATCTCCCGAATACTGGATACTGGCCGCACTTAAGCGACTGCTAAC
The DNA here is from genome assembly GCF_040414725.1 of Anabrus simplex. Lineage (NCBI taxonomy): Eukaryota > Metazoa > Arthropoda > Insecta > Orthoptera > Tettigoniidae > Anabrus > Anabrus simplex. Next base: position 259,933,142 of record NC_090265.1, on the reverse strand, counting down.
TTCATTAGATGATGTACCAAATTATAAGGTCCCTCTATAGGAGAGTGCAAGAAAATCTTTCATTCCAGTTTGTAAACTGCTCAAGAGATGTAAAAGCGAAGGAAAATGCATTGCAACCAAATTTAAGGTTACAGTAAGCTAAATGACTAACAATGTATTTCAGAGTGCTATAAAAGCTTTCCGCTCTTAAATAACGCATAAGTTTTGCGAAAATTTGAAGATCAATTGTAGATTGAATGATTAAAATGATTAACTTCAAAACAATTTTTTTATATCCCAAATAACAGTTCAATCTTGGAATTTTAAGCACATATGCATGTCCCAAGTGTTCAGTAATTTAAGACAACATTCAAAATAAAAAAACACTTCATGATATTTCAAGTTTACTTGATTTGCTTTGAAATTTTAACTTCTCAGATACATTATTGTAATTCTGTCACTTATGGGCTTAACTTAATATATTTGTAATGTTCATTTTATCATTTGACATTCATTTAATTTTTAATCTTAGATTTCTGTTATTTTGTAATGATGCTTTCAGTGATGCTGTATTCCTCTTTCTCATTTTCAGTAAATTATGCATTAATAAACCACCTTATTCTTAAACTTACGTAAAATTACTGGTAATAATTATAATTCATCTACATTCATGAAACTTTTGTTGTATTTATTTTGTTGTTGTTTTTAAAGCTATGTTTTGGTTTAATTGCCATCGGAACGTCGCCGAATTATAAAACATGAATAATAATAATATCATTGACGATAACGCAAAAATGTTAATTTTATTTGCTGTAATATGTGGACTGTACTGTTGTTTAATAGAAATGAAACTTTTAAAGACACCGGTTCCCTTTTAGATGAATTCCCGGTGAGGAGGAGGTGATTTCTTTCAACTACCGTACTGAACTAAAACATTCAATATGACTTCTTGTCTGAAGCACAGCTCCTAGTTTCCTACTACAGTGCACTGATAATGTCATCAATAATGTTGATAAGACATATTTCCGTTACGTTTCCCTGTGTTTCGTGTATGCCGAAAAGGGAGTTGTCTGCTTTGCTCCCCCGCTGTATAGACAGAACCGTTTGTTTGCCTACGGAAGAGCTCATTTGCCACTGTTTTCTCTGCTGCCACTCGCCTGTCGACTTTATGGACACGTGTTGCTCCTGCGAAGGGTGGGACTTGAGAAAGACCGACTGTCTGTCTGCACTTTCTATGGAACTCACAACTGCTACATTGTTACAAAACTCGGTGCACCGGTAAATTTACTGTCTGCATTGCACTGTTGCTTCAGATGTCTGCCAATCCTCTTCGCTATCGTCATACATTCCTCGACACTATTAATGTGAACTTAGTGCATTCAGGTCATGCTGAATGGTCAAGGCCTTGACCTTCGATCATCGGGACCCCGTGTTCGATTCCCGGCCGGGCCAAGGGATTTTTATCGTAAATAGTTAACTTCCTGGACTCGGAATGTCGGGAATTTTGCTGACGTAATCATTACTGGAAATAATATACCACAGACATCACTATCCTTCACATTCCGACACATGGCAGACACCGCCCACCCTCAGCGGAGGGTCTGACTAAACCCCTCAAAGGGCCATGGCGTACCAAGTGACCGCTGCTCAGCCCGAAGGCCTTGATTTTCTAGACCGGGGCCGCTATCTCACTGTCAAATAGCTCCTCACTTGTAATCACGTACTCAATGGACATTTTTTTGCTAGTGGCTTTGCATCGCACCGACACAGATAGGTCTTATGGCGACGATGGGATAGGAAATGGCTAGGAGTTGGAAGGAAGCAGCCGTGGCCTTAATTAATGTAAATCCCCAGAATTTGCCTGGTGTGAAAATGGGAAACCACGGAAAACCATCTTCAGGGGTGCCGACAGTGTGATTCGAACCCACTCTCTCCCGGATGCAAGTTCAGAACTGCGCGCTCCTAACCGTATGGCCCAATGGACTTTGAAGCAGCTCTCAGACCCAGGTAAAATTACCTGAACTGGCCGGTAATCAATCTCGGGGCTTCCCGGTAAGAGATAGGTACACTACCCCTATATCGTGGGGTGGGCAGCAGTAGTCGCATAACAAGTTTATAGTAGCTAGAAGACATCTTTTAATAATATAAGTTGAAGTTGTGGAGTCCAGCTCCTTGGTTGAATGGACAGCGTCGTGGCCTCGATTCATAGAGTCCCAGACTCGATTCTAGGCTGGATTGCAAGTTTTAATCGGGTGTAGTTAATTCCTCTTTATCCGGGGCCATCAATGTACACTTCTTCATGTTCACATAACACACCACGCTACCAACCACCACAGAACACACAATAGTCAGCACACCCCTCCATTTAGGGTTGCCGTTAGGAAGGGCATCCAACCGTAGAACGGGTCCAAGTCCACATGTGAAATAGTTCACACTCGTGACCCTATCTGAACGCAGGAAAAGCAATGGAGGAAGAATTAGGAAGAATGTAATATTATGGAGTGTCTAGGTATTCTTTTAATGAAGCAATGTGTTCCATGAATGACAGGTGAAGGCGTATTATGATGATATGTATAATTCTATTCTTAATTTAGTTTTAAATTTGTATTGTACTCCTTATCTGGGAGGTAATTTAAGTATAAAAATTGGTTTATATGCGATGGTAAAGTCCAGGAAGTTGATTGCTCTGTAGAATCAATATTGTCGTGTTTACTGTAGGTCATTATGTTGTTTGACGATTGAGTAACCATTGACATTATCTGGTGATTACTTCGTGTTGGAGGTTAACATCATCAAAAGGCTGATACTAGTATAAAATTCTGGTAACACTTGTGTTTATTTGTTGGTTTCTTAAGTGGTGGTGGTGGTGGTGGTGGTGGTGGTGTAGGACTATCTTGATGTATTTAGTAAGTTGTAGGAATATTCATTTCACCAAATATAGGCCTACTTGAAATAACTTTACTCATGAGCAGGCTTCCAGATTGGATACTGTTCTTGTAATCAAAGCTGAAGTAATAATAATAATAATAATAATAATAATAATAATAATAATAATAATAATAATAATAATAATAATAACAATAATAATAATACCCGTGTGGGGATTTACCGGTTACCTCCATCGGGCGCGTCCCATTGGAATTGGGGAAGCTCGCTGGCTCTGCCGCCAGCAGAGTCAGAGGGTAGTAGGGAAATAAAATACCACCGTGAAAAAAAAACTGGTCCCTTGCCAGGGTTACGGCGAAGACTGGTAAATGACCAGAAGCCAGAAAACATCTTGAGGCAACCTCTAGGGCTAACAACCCTAGTTGTAAAAGGATGGGTACCCGTCCAAAGCAAAGTCAAGTCAAAAAGCATGATGGCACAACATTTCAAGAAACATACCCCAGGGGGTAAATCTTCGGATAAATCCCTCGTCGTGAACGCCACGGCGCACGAGTCTCGTTCGGATTCTGGGGGAGACTCGACATCATGCAAGAGACGAGTCGGAGCGTCTCGGTGTACCCCGAAGAGTCAAAAACTCACGCCAAAATCTAAAACCTTTCTAGCAACTTTCAACATAAATTCACTTACACAAACTGGCAAGCTGAAAACCCTCACCAAAGCTCTTCACGAAAATCAGATATCCATAGTGGCCCTACAGGAAACAAGGTACCCAGATGAAGAGGTTTTTGAATCTGAAGGCTACCGATTTTTCAAGAGCAAAGCGCAAAGAGGAATCCTCAATGGAGCTTTGATGCTTGGAACCGCGTTTGCTGTTACCAAGATCCTTAAATCGGATGCAAATTTCAAACCTGTGAATGACAGATTGTCTATACTCACAATTAATGCGCGAACAAAACCTACGCCCTAGTTAACGCACATGCTCCTACAAACGATAAGAACAAGTCTGAATCAGACGAAGTTGATAATTTCTGGGACCTACTGGATGAAAAATTGAACACAATCCCCAAACACCATGTCAAGCTTCTTTTGGGTGACTTAAATGCCCAACTAGGTTGTGAGCAGAAGTACAAGAAAGTTATAGGAAATTACCCTGCTCACAAAAGAACCAATCCCAACGGCAAAAGACTGGTGACCATTTGCGAAAATCACAACCTGCAGGTCATGTCGACCCACTTTCGCCATCTACCCAGAAAGCAAATGACTTGGCGTTCTCCCGTCCAAGCTCTCGGAGAGTTCCAAATTGATCATGTTGCAATCTCCAGGAGAAACAGCCCTGAGATTATGAATGTGAAGGTAAGGAAAGGCATCAATGTGGCCTCAGATCATTATATGTCTCTTATCAAATTCAAACCAATGCCCGCAAACACAAGGAAGACAACCAAACAGATCACACGCTTCGACAATGATAAACTTCGGCAAAGGGTCGAGGAGTTCCAGGAGAAGGCTAGACCAAATGACTGTGACTTTAACAACGCCAAAAGTCTCCTTGTTGAGGCCGCCAAAGACATTGCAGAAATCAAGAGAAGCAAAAAGCATGCCTGGTGGAATAATATCTGCGAATCAGTCCTCCAAGAAAGACTCAATGCGTGGAAACAGTACAACTCTACAAAATCAGAAAATGATTGGGAAACCTACAAAACCCAACGAGCCCAAGCAGCTAGGGTGTTCAGAACTGAGAAACGTAAATACGAAAAATCTCTCATTGAAAAGATAGAACAAAACTTTAGGAAGAATGAAAGCAGAGAGTACTACAGAGCCTTCAAACGCAAACTCACTGGCTATAAACCACCATCTCTATGCTTTGAGCGAACGGACGGCACACTGGCGACGTCAAATGAAGAAAATTGCAGCATTCTGGCAGATTACTTCAAGAATTTACTTAATTGCTCTAAACCGCAAAGAGCCATTGAGACCAAGGAACCCTTACTCAGGTATCCAGATTCCAGACCACCCGACAGAGATGAAATCAAGCGCCACATTGCCCGTCTCAAAAATAACAAAGCGCCGGGGGAAGACTCAGTAGTAGCAGAACTATGGAAATATGCCCCAGAGGAATCACTTGATATCTTGCAAAAGCAAATAGAAGAAATTTGGAACAAGGAGACCCTACCCGAAGATTGGAAAATAGCTTTGATCCATCCATCACACAAAAAAGGCAGCATGAAGAACATCAACAACTACAGAGGAATGTCTTTGCTACCCGTGACTTACAAAATTCTATCACTTGCCATCCTGGAGCGTTTGGAAGCACAAGTCGAACATCAAATAGGTGAATACCAAGGAGGGTTCAGAAAAGGTCGCTCAACAGCTGAACAGATCCAAAATCTCAAAACGATCATCAGATATTGTACACTAAGGTCCAAGCAGTATGTGTCTGTCCTTGTGGACTTTAAGAAAGCGTACGACTCCATTGACCGGGAAGTCCTGGTAAACATCTTAAATGAATTTGGAATTGATTTGAAACTGCTGGCATTAATTAGAGCCACCCTCACTGATATAAAATCCAAGGTGAAGTTCCACGGATGTCTCTCGCATTCCTTTGACATCAGAACAGGAGTCCGACAAGGTGATGGGCTATCCCCGATACTCTTCAACTGTGTTCTTGAAAAGATCATCAGAACCTGGCGGGTGAGATTACAGGAAACCAACTACAGTCCATTGAGAATAGGAACCAAATCCAAGGGGATCGCAACAGACTGCTTAGCATTTGCCGATGATATTGCTGTTCTCTCAACCGACATAGAAACCGCTAGAGCTCAAGTTGAAATTTTAAAGGAAATTGCCGAACAAACTGGTTTGCAGATATCGTTTGAGAAAACAGAAGTAATGACTAATATCAAAGAGGCTCCACCAAAACTCCATACAAAATACGGGGACATCACCCGAGTAGACAAATTCAAATACCTGGGTGAGATCATAATGAAAAATGGACTGGACAAAGAAGCACTTCAGGAGCGAGTACGCAAACTGGAAATAACCTACCAAATATCCCGCACACTCTACAACAAAAAATGCCTTTCCCAAAACACCAAGATACGTCACTATGAAACAGTTCTGAAGCCAGTAGTTCTATATGCAGCCGAAACCCTGTCTCTAAATGCCAACAAAGGACTCCTTGAAGAACTGGAGAAAAGAGAACGCAAAATTGTGAGAGGAATCTTGGGATCAAAGTACAGAAATGGAATCCATCAAAAGAGATCCAACAAGGAAGTCTACAGCAAAATAGAGAAAATTACCGACACAATCAGAAAAAGACGGGCACGATTTTACGGTCATCTGAAAAGAATGGACAGAAGAAAGTTAACTAAAGAAATCTTTCACTTTTTTGATTCAAACCCCAAAACCACAATTCCCTGGTTTAGAAATACCAAAGAAGACCTGCAAATGCTACATATCTCCTCTGAAGATGCCTTTAACAGAGATCTCTTTTGCAAGAAAATATTGACGAACAGGCTAAACCGAGACGAGCAACCGAAGAGAAGACACGGTGCCCCTTGGACAGAGGAGCGTAAGCAGGCCCACTCACAAAGAATGAGGGAAATTTAGGCTCTAAAGAAGGCCAAGTTCAGTGTCAAATGCAACAAGACTTAACGTGGTCCTTGATGGCCCCAGCGTATTATATATAATAATAATAATAATAATAATAATAATAATAATAATAATAATAATAATAATAATAATAATAATAATAATAATAATAATAATAATAATTATAATAATTATAATAATAATAATAATAATTTCCTGTTGCTATTGCTGGTTTGATAAGGCAGACCCCCCGGTGAGGCTGGGTGGCATCTACCTGTAGAGGATCTTCATGTTATTATGGTGGAGGATAGTGTTGTATGTAGCGTATGAGATACGGTGATTTTGGGGACAACATAAATGCCCTGCCACGAGCAAAATAAATTTACCGTTTAAAATGTAAAACCCTCGAACTAACCGGGAATCGAACTCAGAGCCCCGAAGGCCAAAATGCTTACCATTCAGTTATGGATCCGGACGATGAAGTATTGTTTGCATTGCGATTGCATTGAGAATATTCACGATTTCTGTTGTGTATTCTGTTCGGTATTATTTCTGGATGGTTTCTTAGTATTTCTAACGTTTCTAAAATACGGTATGTATTTCAGTGTTCATGTTAGTAAAGCGCATTGATACTAGTGTTGTGTAGTGTGGGACCTAGCTTATTATACTAGTTGTTACTTAAAGTATGTCTCTATGTTACGTTTATAAGGAGAAGCAGGAATCACAATAATAAGATAAAGTGGGAATTCAAGGGGATAAATCGGGACAAATGTTCGTTTATAGCCTAGGAAGTGGAATTAGGGTTCGGAATAGTTTACCAAGGGACACGATCGATAAATTTCCACGTATTGTAAATCACTTAAGAAACGACTAGGTAAACAACTGATAGGGAATCTACCACCTGGGTGACAGTCCTAAATGCAGATTGATTGATTGATTGATTGATTGATTGATTGATTGATTGATTGATTGATTGATTGATTGATTGATTGATTGATTGATTGATTGATTGATTGATTGATTGATTGATTGATTGATTGATTGATTGATTGATTGATTGATTGATTGATTGATTGATTGATTGATTGATTGATTGATTGATGTGAAGAAGGAATAGAGGAATGTACTTGGATCAAGGTAACTTATTTTGGTCAGGAATTATATATTTCGACTTGTTTATATTTTCGAACAATCAAACTTGAATTCCAAAATATTTTTTTCCCTCTGAAATCTTCAGTGTACGTAACGGCTGTTCTGTACGAGTGAGATTGTATTGATCTAATTTCTAGCGACTCATTTTGAAGGGGGTGTGTTACAATATGTTGTGTATACATGTGTGTAGGGATCTCAGAGTTTCGAAATAGGAACATGGAATACTTTCTACATCTAGCCTACTGAATGCAAAATGCTTTAATATCACACAGTTATAAGATGGAAATAGGCTACATTTAAATGTTTAGTGTCTAAAGATACAACCTGTGTCTGAAAAGTTCGGTGAATGGTCGCCTACTTTGTACACCGTGCTAGTTTGGACGATGCGCTCGCGCATACGCATTGCGAGTCATGACACCAAGTGCCCCCTATCGGTCAACTCAACACAGTTAAACGGAGTTGAACGCTGCAACACATAGCTCGGAGTCAGTGTGAGGACTCGTGTCATTGCACAATGGAGTGCAAAACGGAGTAACACGTTAACATGAAGTTTTGCTTCCACCTAGACAAAAAGGCAACGGAAACATACGCAATGTTAGTGCAAGTTTACCACGCTCAAGCAGTGAGTAAAAACTGCGTTTTGACTGGTTTAAACGCTTTCGAGATGGAAAGGAAGGTGTTGAGGACGAGGCGCGTTCGGGTCGACCAACCACAAGCACATCTCCAGACAACATCGAACGAGTGCGACAGATGCTTAGGAATGATCGGCGACTGTCCTTATGAATGATAGGAGATGAAGTGGGTGTAGGCAAGGACAGTGTAAGGACCATTGTTAACGAACATTTGAAAAACCGGAAGATTTGTGCCCGGTTTGTACCGCACAACCTGACAGACGAGCAGAAGCAAACTCGGATGGAAAGGTCGGGAGATTTCTTTGAAATTTGTGACCAAAATCCGGAGGTGTTGAAAACCAACATTACAGGAGACGAGTCGTGGTGCTACCAGTATGATCCTGAGACCAAGACACATTCAATGGCGTGGTATTCAGCGTTTTCTTCGCCTCCCAAGAAAGTCGGCGCACAAAGTCCAAGATTAAGACAATGCTGATCGCCTTTTTTCCACAGCAATGGTGTCATTCATCATGAATTTGTACCCCAGGGTACACCTGTCAACGCGGAATTCTACAAGGGAGTTTTGAATTGTCAGTACATGAATTAACAATAAGATATTTCTTCCAAGGAAGGAAAGGAAACGAACATCCCCATGACATTTACAGTATTTACTCTTTGCACAGCGATGCCGATTCGCTGCCGGATATACTTAGTAGCTTGAAAATCATCTGTGCTGTCCTGTAGTAGTTCCCCAATTTTAGGGACGAGCATCTTTGTTTTGGAGCACCATGGCCCAAATATACCAACGATAAACGCGACGAAAACATAATTATTGACAATGCATCGATATTTATTATTCTTTAAAAGAGGGGCTGGTTCCGCTGCTGACCCAGCTACTTTAGAGGTGGTTATTAAATGTGTAGCTGCAGCTGTATCGTCGCAAGTTGCATCCTACATTAAGGATGTTTCCGTTCTTCCAAGGTATGACTGATAGTCCATCAGACGTTTATCATCGGATTGGCTGGTTCCTATAGGTTCCAAAATAGCTGGAACGGCCGGAGATATCAAGGCCATTTCCATCAGGCCATTCAAGGAGAAATGTACGGAAAACATTCCAGAGCTTTTAGGGTAACTTAAACCATGGTGTCCTAGTAGATCCAATTTTACAAATATTATGATATTGTATCTTTGTGAAGTACACACGATTTTTTTCATTACCATCGACATTAGCTATCGATGGGCCAGCCGCAATCCTCAGCTCAAGGTAAATTTGTTGATTTGGAGGTTGAGGGGCTATCATAATTTTACACATAGTTAGTACGTTTAATTTTTGTCTGTTACACCACAACGAGAAAATTGATTGATGGATTTTCATCAAATTTGGTATTTAAGTTTAGGATAAGGGTGAGTAGGAACTTAGCTATACGCAGTGCAAAAAATCAAGAACAGGGGTGGGGGCTTCATGGGGAAACACAAAACTCGATGCAACCCTCTTGCAAGTGGCTTATCAGAAAAATTGCCCATGACAAAGTGTATATAGAATTGTATTTACAAACTATTTGTTCTACACATTTACCTGAAACTGTATAAAATAAGGAGAATTATAGTGATGGTCGAGAGTAAGTCCAAGAGCCGATAAATAACACTATGGAGAGTTGCCATGGAAATCAACTTGGCAACGTTTTAATGGCTTTGTACATAATTATGTCTGTACTTTTTGAATACCTACTAGCTACAGGGATGGTGAATCTATGACACACGTGTCACTTAGTGGCACGCGAACATGACTTCTCAATGAAATTTTTGGGTAACTAAGAGGTTAAAGCAATATTATACCTTATTCTCAAAATTTGCCTGTTTTTAAATGTAATTTTCAGTAACAAGTAACTATTCTCATTTTGGTTCCGTATTGAAGATGACGTATGTCTCGAATATTATTACAATATTTTTTTAAGTCCACCTGTTCAATACAATACAATATAAACCACTATTTCATATGGTTAAAATTTTATACATAATACATAAAAGTCAATGGTACATGTTTCACCCTCCTTTACGGGCATCATCAGCCTATATCAATCTTAAAAATAATACATATGGAGTCTTTCAAATCTTATAAATTATGAATAATGATTTCGTAAAAAATTATACAGTAACATCTAAAACAACGATAATGCACCAAAGTGTGTTAAAAAATGAATAAATTAACAGTTTTTGAAGATTAAAACGTGGTTAAACATGAATATTTGAGAGTTTAAACTAAAATGGATCCTTTTGTTATATATCATTAAGACTGTGACGGCCTTGAGTGTAATCACAATCATCAAAGGGGGATGTTTGCCGACTAAAATTTCTTATGTCCTGTATTTCATGCTGCGCACATCTCGTACTTGAAATAATAACGGAGCTATTCATGATTATATTGTTTTTATCAAACTTCCGAATATCTTTGGAAATATTAGTTCTATGTAAAATATTTTCTAATTTCCAAACTTTTGCATAGGATTCATTTTTACCGAGCAAGATGTAACAGAAATAATCACGACGTTAGATCGGTATTTATAAGTCCGTCAAAGACGAGCATCTTGCCCTTGAAACGTTATTCAGTTTCCATTGAAACGAACTAACTAGCGACGGTGGTGATTGCTGTCGGGAAAACCATGTGGTCATTAGCCCCTATAGACGAGGAAGATATGAAGGTTAATATCGAAATGAGAAGTACTGTACGCGGTGAAGGAATGTTTACAAATGTGATAGCTTACAATGTCCCTAGCTCCTAAAACTCATTAACAATATTATTACCCTAACTAATTATTGTTGTTAATTGTGGTGTGCTTTGTCTCTTCTGCTGCCACTCATTTCCGTTAGACGGTATTTTTTTGCTGCAATATCCAAAACTAATCCATAAACGACGGATACTGAGGTTTAGGCTTACTTTGTTGACAGTAGGGGTATAATAAAATATTTTGTGGTTTGGAAACTGATTATTGACCGGAATTCTGGAATATTTCTCCGATATCCATTCGTCCCTCAGTATCAATATGCAAATAGTCCTGGAAAGAGAGGCAGGGTGAGGGGTAAATGTGTATTTAGCAGTGCTCTTGAATGCAGATTGACATGGAGCCTAAAGGCTTACAGATCTCCTGAATATTGGTTTAGACTCGCAGTTTGGTTATGCAGAAAGCATTTTCGTCAACTGTCCTTGTGATCGCTGCTTTTTCTCGATAATCCTATCTACGTTATCAAAACCGCAGACGACCACTGATGCAGATTACTGCCTATATTTCTCGTTAAACGGATCTTCATTGTTTGTAATCCAGAGTTAATCAAAAACAAAACTATATTCATACAACGTTATTTTAAATAGAGATAGGAAGTATTTCAACACTATTCATACCGCTTTAGATTCGTTATAAATTAGCAATCATGTTGTATCAGGTGCTATAGAGCAACAGTTTAGAAAAGGTTTGCAATAAACAATCACCACATGATTTGCGTATCTGTACATGTGTGTGTGTGTGTGTGTAAGTAAATATGTCAGTAATAATAATATTAATAATAACAATAACAATAAAGTAAACTCGTGTCCTCATCCTGAGGTGGTGCAGCTCTTTTCAGGTACACCGCCAATGGAGGTGAGCTGCATGTACCATTTCAACCACATACCAGCCCTCCTGCCATTCTTAAATTTCTGGCAGTACCGGGAATCGAACCCAGGCCCCCGAGGACGGCAGCTAATAACACTAACCGTTACGCTACGGAGGCGGACAACAATAACAATAATAATAATAATAAATTATTATGAGATGGGTCCTTCCATTAACAAACAAACTCTCACCTATTCTATTCGCTGTTTTTTTTTTTTTTTTTTTTGAAAGAGAAGCAGACCAGCCAATAATTGTATTAGATTGGGCACTGAATCCTGGTTTTCGCTCTTTCATTAAATCATCATGAGAATGTCCGACTCGTTGGCTGAATGGTCAGCGTACTGGCCTTCGGTTCAGAGGGTCCCGGGTTCGATTCCCGACCAGGTCGGTGATTTTAACCTTAATTGGTTAATTCCAATGGCCCGGGGGCTGAGTGTTTGTGCTGTCCCCAACATCGCTGCAACTCACACACCACACTTAACACTATCCTCCACCACAATAACACGCAGTTACCTTCAAATGGCAGATGCCGCCCACCCTCATCGGAGGGTCTGCCTTACAAGGGCTGCACTCGGCTAGAAATAGCCACACGAAATTATTATTATTATCATAAGAATTACATTTAGGGTAGTGAATAGTTATTTTGTACGTAAGGTATCTAAGAAAGTAGTTTTCCACCATTTAAATTTAGTTTTCATACAGTTTATAGCTAGGATTCCAAATGAGTGATGCATATTCTAGCCGACTTCTTACCAGGCAGCTGTATAATAAATGTATCGCAGCCAAAGTGGCCATAAATGTAAATAATTTGAAAATCTCAACTGTAAATATTATCGATTGTCATTTATTTTGTGCAGAAGATTATCACCAATATCTTCCGATTTGTACAGGTTAACATAGCGGTACCGTACCCTTCGCAGATATTTTCACATAAGATACACCCACAGTTGTCGTTCGGTTCGTGGAAGGATGGATTTCTTTATAGCTTATGGTGGTATCCAAGGATCGCCAGTGACGTCACGATGTGGCGGAGTTCCTGGTTCGTATCTGTCCTGGTCTGGTTCACCATTGCCTCCGTTGTAGAACATTGTTTCCAGATGGCTTCTGGTTTCTTCATTCTCTCGTCTACTGTCTATTTCCAATTGGCAGTCTAGGTCAGAATAAGTTTCATTCTGAGATATTCTATCAAGAAGGTATCTCGGGCAAGCACGTACACCAGCCTGGAGAGAGTATTTTTAGACACTCCCAGTATAGCCTTCAAAAAGCCAGCCTTGATACTCTCTAGAGTGCGCAGTTTGCCCCAGGTTCTTGAATATTGTTATCTCAGCGCGGAGACTGGTTTGGACGTCAACAGCTTTGCCATCAGCCACCATAGGTGGCACAGGCGTTACTGAAGATGCGTGCTAGGGAAATTATTAGTGAGATAGTTTGCCATTGCTTTCCTCTCTGAGCCAGAAGTTGCTATTACATTTCAGTCAGGCAATCTAACTGAAATATACGCACCAACTGACCCTATGAGCAACATTATCACACCATTCATAACAGGAACTGGCTGAGCATCGCTCATACTTCGGTCACTTTCATATTGTCTGATACAGGACAATGAAAGTAACAAATGTGTTCTAGCCCACACCAGAAGACATACTGTATTGAAAATACTAGGACTTGCCAGCAAAGTCATGCTCGGTGTGTATCCTGAAAATATTTGTTGTGGTCTATACGATCAAACCCAAGTATATGACGTGGTTTACTGTTTGTAGAAGTTTTTGTTTCATGAAGACTTTATCATTCTTGTGTCTCTTACCACCTTTCCTAAATGTAAGGTGTTCAGTTTTCTTCTTGTCTATTTGTAGCTCGCTTTGGTCAGTCCACTTTTCCAAAGCATAGATTGCTTTTTGCAGTTCATTTCTATCCCATTACTAAGTCATCATCATATACGGTATGTATACCTTGATTTCTGATGATAGTTCTCTTATCGATTGTACGACGTCGTGGGTGGCAATGTTAAATAATACGGGACAGACAGGGTCTCCCTGTAGGACTTCATTTATCTGCGTAATGATTTCTGACATAAGTATGTTGTCTGAGATCCGTACAATGTTTCTTCTCAATATATTATGGATCAAACATGTGAGGTCTTATTTATCTCGGCTATGGACTCTAGTTTTGTGGAGATGATACTTTTGTTCAATTTGTCGAACGCTTTGGAGAAGTCAATGAATGATGTATGGAATTTTCCTTGCGGATGCCGCACAACGGTCTTTATGTCATCCAAGAGGTTTCTGGTAGCTTGGATTGTATATCTTCCCATTCTGAACCCGAGCTGGTCTCTGGGGATTTCATTGCCTCGGGATAGTGAAGTCACGTGTGCATCTCTTAATCAATTCTGACCCTCTGTAAGCAACTATTTTATATATATGTACAGAGAACATCAATATAGCGCCAAACTGCAAACCAAGATCCCTGATATAATTCACTAACTACAAGTTAGTATTCTAGATATTACATGAGTGACTAATGTTATTTTTATTTGTGGGAAAGGTCATGACATAATACTTGTTTATATTCAAATCAAACTTGTTAGCAACGCTCCAGTGCGATATGCTCTTGAGGTCTTTCTCAAGAAATCTACAGTTCTCCTGGATCGAATAGTTTTGAGAAGTTTTACATGGTTTGCGAATAATAGTATGTTTGAATACTCAATGCATGTATAAAGATAATTTATTAGTAAGAAAAGTAATGGTCCTAGATTTGAACACTGTGGAACACCAGTATTATAACACGTAGAGTCAAATCCTTTATATGACACAGGTTGTTGTCTATCAGAGAGATACGATGCAAATAATTTGATTATGCTATGAGAGTAACAAGATCATTTATTTAAAATTTCCTCGTGATCATCCTTAGAAAATGATTTTCTAAAATCTGTGAAATCTACATAATCTAGGCCTCCTGCCGCTATTTAATCAGTGAACAATACATTTTTAGTCGTCAGTTTTCCACATCTGAAGGCATTTCGGAGTCACGGATGAAAATTTATTCGTGTTTGAATACATACGGATAGAGGGGTTTCTTCGTAAACTCTTGCCAGTGCGTAAGAAATTGGAATTCACCGAGCGAGAGGCTGTGTGGTTTCGGTCACTTAGCTGTCAGCTTGCATTCGCGAGATAGCTAGTTTGAGCTCACTGTCGGCAGCCCTGAAGATGGTTTTCCGTGGTTTCATATTTTCGCACCAGGCAAATTCTGGTCTTTTATCTTAGTCAAGGTCGTATCCTTTCCACTCCTATCCCTCTCCTGTTCCATTGTCGTCATAAGACCTATCAGTATCGGTACGATATAAAGCAAATGGTAAAATGAAAAAAAAAAATGCAAAGGGTTTGTAGTTATTAATTACTGACCTTTCCCGGGTATTTGAAATGGACTGATTCGTATTAGCTTCTACTTGAAAGGAAAGGTTACAGCTTTTAGCTTGGGGGAAAATATAATAAAACATCTCCACAGTCTTTGCCAACGGCCGTAGCCGTGTTGTAACACCAGATCCCGTGAGATCTCCGAAGTTAAGCAACATTGGGCGTGGTCAGGAGTTGGATGGGTTGCCACGCCCTGTTGGTTGGGGGTAAGGGAATGGAGGAGCTGAAAGGAACTGGCCACCTTACCGCACGTAAACTCCGGCTCAGGAACACCTCTGCGGAGGTTCGGACCTGCCTTCGGGCAGAATAACCCTTACCTTACCTCCACAGTCTTTAATTGTTTACGGAGGGATTAAAGCTGGATCTGCGGCTTAGGTATCATCTTGCGTACTGCCTTTTGAATTTCGATTGTACAAATTTCATTAACTTATTCATCATGTGATTATAAGAAAATGAATATTCCATACTGCACAAGAAATTGGTGAAGAAAAAATGCGAGGATAAGGTTAGGTGATGCTACCCGTAACTTCAAAACACTACTGGACTACAGATAAACTTTAATTATCACACAGTGTCTTCACTCAAACAAACAATAACCCAAATCCCATAAACTAATTTACAAGTGCAAGTGCTTAATAATCAGCTACGCACTAAGATACAAAATTGTAGTTTCTGGGTAAAGTGCTAAAGCAGAGTCCAGCAAATGACCAGAAGAAGAAGAATTCGAAGATTCTTCCCCTGTGATAGAATAAATCGTCAATATGCCCTGCCTGTCGGAAGAGGAGACTCTCAAATTGCGAGCATGTGTTGTTGACCTCGGAGCCCCTATCTGAGTGTAGCATTGCTTCCATTTAATTTTCATCTTTCCTTGGTCAACACGTGTTCTCTACCGGTTACGACTGTGTTCTATTTGCGAGGCCTATAGTGTCTTTCATTTACACGCTATTCATGACTCTTCCCTTCTTTTTTCTGATACCTACATTCTCTGAAAGAACGGATCTCTACCTTTTTTCCTCTTAATAATAAGAGAGGATCATTATCCAATTGTACTTCTTCCTAATAATCGCCACCACTATTCAAGGATGTCCAAGGATTCTCGAACTTGCATCCTGATTTCATCAGGCACATTCTCATTTTGATTTTCAGAATTACGAGTGCATTGAAAAAGTACCCGTTTCATTAGGAATTTTGTTCATGTTGTCTTCCGTCCAATAAATCACTGATTGAGAATGAAGCAAGCCGAATGTTTTTCTCTGTAGCTAAGGTTGAATCAAGCATTTTTAGCAGCTCATCAGTCTTGCTTCATGAAGCATGAGATACAGTTCTTGGTCCCCACGGGTTTCCTTGGTCCTCTGCATAATTATTGAGCTGAAAAGAGGAGCTCTGAGCCGTGATATCTAATTTCGGTTTTCCAATCGGGAATTCTCCACCCCCTCACTCTTCTCCGCCCTGCCGTTTCTGTTTATATCTCCATCGGCAGGCGGGAATATGCCACCCTCCCCCAGCATAGAAAATATCCCATTAATGATCTGAACTCACTGGTCGATTCAGATCAAATTTTTAGGGGGAGAAAAGTTGATTAAAGTGGATGGAGCATGTGGAGTTCTTGTAAACTGTATACTGCTGAAACAGGAGAAAGCGAATTCGGGAGAGATTTATGGAAACTTTGTTAGTCTGGAGAAGCTGAGGATTTCTTGGCAGGGAGTGTGCGAGTGATTCAGTTGACCAATTTATGAAACAAAATTGAGTGAATAAATAAATAAATAAATAAATAAATAAATAAATAAATAAATAAATAAATAAATAAATAAATTACCCGAGGGAGGAACGGAAGGAAGGAAGAAAGAAGGAAACGAAGAAAGTGACTGTCACATTTCACACTCGGCTCCGAGAATCGAGTGTCTGTGTGACGCAGCGGTGTCGGCCAAGACAGTTCTGGGTATTCAAACAAGGACTTCCTCCGCCTCTTCAGTGCCCGTATCGGTTGAGTAGTAAAACACATCTACAGTATCCCTGGCCCATTGTGAAAGGTGACTAAAGGGAGTTCCAGGCACCTTCATCTTGGGAGCGTGGGTTGGCTGGAATTGCTTCCACCTATATGTGTCAGGCTCTACGCCTTTAACTTTCCTATCAAACCTACCTTAGTCATCTTTTGTTCTCTTCCAACCTCGACAGCATAATGTTGGAGAAACCTAAGACTTTCATTTTCACCTTCGGGATTGTTCGCTTTCTTTTGCCGATATCTTGAAAGTGTTGGACTTTTTCCATTTTGACATAAACATGTCTTATGGATGGGGGTCCTCCGAAAATTTGAGTTACGAAATCACCGCAACAGAATATGAGACGGAAGTGTTAACTTAGCAACCGTACAGGCTGTGATGTAAAGGATGTTTTTTTGTTTTTTTTTAATTGGCTTAACGTCGCACCGACACAGATAGGTTTTATAGCAACGATGGGATAGGAAAGGCCTTGGAGTGGGAAGGAATCGGCCGTGGCATTAATTAAGGCACAGCCCCAGCATTTGCCTGGTGTAAACATAGGAAGCAACGGAAATCCATTTTCAGGGCTGCCGAAAGTGGGGCTCGAACCCACTATATCCAGGATGCAAGTTCATATCTGCGCGTCCCTAACCACACGGTCAACTCGCCCGGTGGGGTTCATCTTATAACTGTTGGTCATGATCAACAGGCATATTCATAACAATTTGATTTTTGCAAAGGGAAAATGTGGTTTCATTTTCCTGCTGATTAGTGTCAATAGGAAATGGTTTCCAAGTTGTACTTCCTCTTAAAACAATAATTACCATCACCACCCCTTTAGACGAGGCTTCCTACGGCTCGAGCCACGTGACTTACAGGCTCCGCTGACCAGCTTTCTCCTCTTCGTAACTGGTCATGAATTCTGCCATAAAGGAATTAGTAGAGTATTTATGTTCACATCAGTCACTCGACTCTCAAAACAGTGACGAAAATAACATTTATTTGATATGTTGAGGTGCTAACATTGATGTTGTCGAAGATAACTACGAGAGCTCTAAATAAATTACTGTAGGTGCCCAAATTACAAACATGAAAATACGAAACATATCGACTGCCGTTGATTATTAGGTCCCATTTAAGATTATAATTTCTTAACGTGAGCCACAGATCTCACAAAAATTACCATTTATTTATAGAAAACAATTACTGATTATTATTAATAAAATGAAAGAGCCTCCGTGGCTCAGACGGCAGCGCGTCGGCCTCTCACCGCTGGATACCGTGGTTCAAATCCCGGTCATTCCATGTGAGATTTGTGCTGGACCAAGCGGAGGCGGGACAGGTTTTTCTCCGGGTACTCCGGTTTTCCCTGTCAACTTTCATTCCAGCAGCACTCTCCATTCTCATTTCGTAGCATCTATCATTCATTAATATACCACTTTGGGAGTGGCGACCCCATCGTAATAATAGCCTATATATGATTCATTCATTACATCCCTGACCCGGTCACTGACTGGAAAACAGGTTGTAGGTTTTCATTAATAAAATGAATGTGCCTCAATTCCAGTACACAAAGTGTTCCAAAAAAGAAACTTTTCCCTTGACGAAAAACTAATGATCATGAATACGTCGTTCAATAATGAAACTCAAATGTTGATAACGAACAATTTATCCCCATCATTTCGCAGAGCATCATTGGCGACCAAGACCTACGATAATGACTAATGTCACGTCACTTGCGTCAAATATTTTGTCGCGTTACACAAATGTTCACTATGCAGGATTATATTGCCAATTTTGCATTTTATATACGTCTGTCTCACTGGTTTGTTACATTTAGAACCAACAAAACAATCTGTAATTACTTTACAAGATGCGAAATATACATCCGACATTTGTTACAAATAAATTTAAATACTATATTTTAAAATGTACGGAACGGTTCACGAAAAACGGACATATGCAATCCGTATATGTTTTTCCAAGACAACGGGACACTTAAGAGGAATAAGGGACAATCCCGTAAAATAAGGAATGTCTGGCCACCTTAAAGTAGTGGCAATATGCAGTAGATAGAACGCAATATTTAACGAACTAACAAGTACACTTGCATTACATTCCTTCAGCGCCACCGTTGGAATAAGAGCTCGACATGCGTTGTCATGTAACTCGATAGTATGATCGTCCCACAACAAACATGGACGTTTGCGCCGCATAGCCGGAAGCAGATGTCGTTCCAGAAATCGGCAATTTTAGTTACTGTTGACAGTTTGTCCCTCAGAAACAGCATGCGTAAGAATAACACCCTCGTAGTTGTATGCCACAATCAGTATAAGCTTCACTCCACTGGGTTCCTGATGAAATTTCTGTGGACGTGGCGAACCTGGGTGATGCCATTCATTCAATAGATGCTTTTTTTTGATAGGGGCTTTACGTCGCACCGACACAGATAGTTCTTATAGCGACGATGAGATAGGAAAGGCCTAGGAGTTGGAAGGAATCGGCCGTGGCCTTAATTAAGGCACAGCCCCAGCATTCGCCCGGTGTGAAAATGGGAAACCACGGAAAACCATCTTCAGGGTTGCCGATAGTGGGTTTCGAACCTACTATCTCCCGGATGCAAGCTCACAGCCGGATTGACGCTTTAATTCAGGCTCGTAGGCTCGTGCCCACGTCTCATCAATGGTGACAACACGTTACAGAAATGCGTCTCCTTCGTTGCGGTATCTGTGCAAGTGGATACCAGCCAGTGCATACCGGTACCATTCCTGTACATCGGTGAGTTGATGTGGAATTTAACGGGACACAAGTTTCCTAACATTAATAAATTTCTTCAGTATGTGACATCTACGGATAATTTCCGACAGACCATTGATGGTCTACAGAAAGGAGACCACTCACGATGTCAATTTAATCTTGGGGAATGGACGGCCGACCTGTGCGGTGCAAATCCGCCGTCTCATTCTATTCCGCACGAAACGCCTAGACCCGTCGTACAACCGTCCTATACTGTAATGCATTCTCGCCACAGGCTTTCTGATGCATTTTTGCCATGGACAACCTCGATTTTAATCCACGAACGCTGATCACCTTTTGAAAACATGCTTTAGAGCGGTTAATTCGAGACTCTACACTCCAACGCCACACAGCAACAACACACTCAACTGGATGCCCATCAACTGCACCCCACACAGCAACAACAGCGCCATCTGACACCGCTCCCATATACTATTTGCGCATGCCCGATCTCTTGCGAATGTTTGTACTACGTCGCCACAACTTTATGTACAGCCCTCGTATAAAAGCCTTCCTAGAAGTTTAAGCAACCTCGATAACATTTGCATAACAGTGTTTTCTTACAATATGTTTTACGTCGCATCGACACAGATATGTCTAATGGCGTCGATGCGATAGGAAAGGGCTAGGAGCGGGAAGGTAAGGAGCGTGGTAGTAATTAAGATACAGCCCCAGCATTTGCCTCTTCTGGAAATAGGAAGCTACGGAAAACAATCTTCAGGACTGCCGACAGTGGGGTTCGAATCCACATTCTCCCTAATGCAAGCTGATAGCCACGTGACTCAAACCACGCAGCCACTCGCTCGGAGGTTGTGTTTGTTTCGGTTTATCTAATGACGTAATTCTAGGACTACATAATTCCCTGAAATTCACAACAAAATAATTTCGCTCTATGTGAGAACTTAATTAGGATTAGACACTCGAATCGAAAAAGATCTAGAGACATTTTACAAAAGAACGCTATGTAGAAAAATCTTCTCTGGGTAGCAGCATCATCATTTAAGACGAGTTAATACCTAATCTCCAACAGAACG
The DNA here is from genome assembly GCF_040414725.1 of Anabrus simplex. Classification (NCBI taxonomy): domain Eukaryota; kingdom Metazoa; phylum Arthropoda; class Insecta; order Orthoptera; family Tettigoniidae; genus Anabrus; species Anabrus simplex. The sequence goes on along the minus strand of NC_090265.1, from coordinate 259,912,060 downwards.
TAAGTCTAGATGTATAACAAAATATTCTCAAATGATTTCATATCCTACCGAGCTCGATAGCTGCAGTCGCTTAAGTGCGGCTGGTATCCAGTAATCGGGAGATAGTGGGTTCGAACCCCACTGTCGGCAGCCCTGAAGACGATTTTCCGTGGTTTCCCATTTTCATACCAGGCAAATGCTGGGGCTGTACCTTAATTAAGGCCACGGCCGCTTCCTTCCCATTCCTAGGCCTTCCCCATCCCATCGTCGCCATAAGGCATATCTGTGTCGGTGCGACGTAAAGCAAATAGCAAAACAAAACAAAACAAAAGATTTCATATCCTGTATCCATGGACCTACATGTCATAGAACGCCCGTATTATTTTTTCTCTCTGAACTGTGAAAATTAACTATGAGGAGTTGAATACTAATTGTCCTGTGTGAAGTTAAAACGTGTTAAATTCATAGTTTACCTCATGTATAATCTTATTAGTTCATAAAATGTTGTATTTCTCAGTTTCGCAATCGCAGTCGCCACTGTGAGTGTTTGTATCATTACAGCTACATATTTGAGATGTTACGTTTTGGTATTCATTTCAAATTAAAAATGTTATATCCTCTAACGATACATGAGTTCTATATTTCATGACTACTTTGAGTATAATTATCATACATAACGAGAATGACTCAAAAAACACTCAGCTAACTATACCATATAGCACATAAGGCATTAAATCTGGCGGTATCCCCAGGGATGACATCTCCCGTTCCAGCCAATGGCGGCGTAGCTCCTCGGAATGGCCTACTTGTTACTCACAATATTGAAAGTTAAAAATTATTCCAAAATTAATCCACTGAATATAATTTAAAAAAGAGGCGATGAACAATGATTATGAAGTGAAAATCAGTGGATTCGACCCTCAATGCCCCACCTTTCCAGAAAGTACCTTAAAAAATAGTATGTACTGACCAAGGGGCTGCTTCCGAAGCACAGTCCTGAATCGATGATGCTGCTTGTCTAAAGGGGTCCGAATGCCAGGTCAACGGCCCCTCATAATGGCACTTACTGCTAGGAAAGTAAAAACCATGGTATTTCTCAAGTAGCGGTATTAATCACGAGTGACGTAGACTTACGGCGTTCCACACATTGTGGTACTACTCACAAGTAATGTAATACGCACAGGTAACGCAGACATATGGTGTTTCTCACATAGGTGTACTAATCACAGGGACCTGTGGGGTTCCTCTCATAGAGGGTACTAATCACAGGTAACGCAGACCCACGGTGTCGCTCATATAGTGGTACTAATCACATGCAACGCCCAGGTCCGTGGTGTTTCTCACAATGACACTAATCACGGGCAGCGTAAACCCGTGGTGTTCAGCATACAGTGGTACTAATCACGAGTACTCCTAAATCCATACTGATTCTCCCTTTGTTAGTACTAATCACAAACTTATTGTGTACCTAACATAGTGATACCAATAGCAAATAAAGGCGATCAGCGGTGGTCCTCGCGTGATGGTTCTAATTACAAGTAGTCTCATGGTTCTAACTCAATCATCCCTTGGTCGCCCCTTTTAGTCGCCTCCTATGACAGTCAGGAGATACCAAGGGTGTACACTTCGTTTGCGGCCCCCACCCGCAGTGGGTAGTGGATGAAATAAAAAAATTTGGAATAGTATAGCCTATAATAACATGTTGTTCGGACACATCTACAGAATTAACCCGAGAAGACTGACCAATCAGATAAGACATTTTGAGATCAGGAAAACTAAGGTGAGCTGGTATCAGGAGGTGAAGAAGAGCCTGGAAGAAGTGGGAATACAAGGAACGGAAATCAGCAACAGGGATGCTTACAAATCGAGTATCAAAGCCACGAAAAGATTTCAAGGAAAAGTTAGATCCCGTGCCCAAGCACGATGTACAGAAGAAAGGAGGAGATAGCAGAGTAAAAGAATGAAAGGGTACTGGACGAAGGGTTTTTTTTCTAGGGGCTTTACATTGCACCGACACAGATAGGTCTTATGGCGACGATGGGATAGGAAAGGCCTAGGAGTTGGAAGGAAGCGGCCGTGGCCTTAATTAAGGTACAGCCCCAGCATTTGCCTGGTGTGAAAATGGGAAACCACGGAAAACCATTTTCAGGGCTGCCGATAGTGAGATTCGAACCTACTATCTCCCGGATGCAAGCTCACAGCCGCGCGCCTCTACGCGCACGGCCAACTCGCCCGGTGGACGAAGATTAAAGCCCAGAAACAGATGAGGCTGAATTCGAATTAACGTGGTCCATGGTCAGCAAAACGAAAAAAGAAGAAGAAGTCTATAATAATATTTCATTTCTTATATTTTCTTTCATATTAAATATAATTCTTTTAAAATGTTGAAATATGATTGAAATGGAATGAAATCAAATCGTCTTCGTTTATTAATTTTACACTATCCTTGATTATCACTCTGCTGACAAGAGTTTCAACTTATGCGAGGAAACCGACAGGGGATCGTTTCACCCACTTCACTGGCGCTACATAGCGCAAGCTCGAGCGTGACAAATGAGAATTTTAACCGTTTCAACACTGAGCAATGTTTATATAAGACGGAAACCCACTACTGTCACTCCACGAGAGTTCGCGCGTATCGTGACGCAATCGAACCTGTCAAGAAAGATGTGCTATGCCTTTTCCACACTGTATGAAATGTACAGTGATCACATTGCATTCATGTCACGGCTTTTAGCGTCAGCTGACGTCATTGTGACGTAAATCTGGTGACAGCGCTCTTCACGCGCAGCACATTCTTCTACTCTAGCACATATCTGGCGACGTGAAGTGTGAATAGAAGCAGTTTCTTTTAGCGATATGAAAAGTTATTTGAATTGGTGCGAGTGCATGAGAATCTGAATGACATAGGTTCGATTGACTATAGAAGTCAGCAAATGTGATACGAGGCATGGTACAAAATAGGTAAGTAATTAAAGGTTACACGTACTAAATTTAATAGGCATTCAGTTGTTGAAAGCATTCCATATTTTACTTATGATTATTATCCCAATAATACTAATAAATGAAATGGCATATGTTTTTTAGTGCCGGGAGTGTCCAAGGACAAGTTTGGCTCGCCAGGTGCAGGTCTTGTAATTTGGCGCCCGTAGGTGACCTGTGCGTCGTGGTGAGGATGGAATTATGAAGACGACACATACATCCAGCTCCCGTGCCAGCGAAATTAACCAATAATGGTTGAAATTCCCGACTCTGCCAGGAATCGAACCCGGGACCCCTGTGACCAAAGGCTGGCACGCTAACCAGTTAGCCACGGAGCCGGATATGATAATAATAAATTAAATACTACACAAATACAAATTATCCTCTTGAATTCGATATCGGTGAATAAATATCTATTGTATGATCCATTCACTACCGCACAGTTCTTTCCTTCTTTGCTCAATTTATTCTTCCACGACGAACTGTTGGTAATTGCCATGGCACAGAGCCTTCAAGCGTGCTGAAGTAATTTTTGAAATTTTCTCATATCAGAAAAGTCTGTGTAGGATTCCTCCCAAACAGTTTCAAATGCAGAGCGTACTTCGGCCAAAAATTTCATCCTTGATGAGATTTTGTAAGTAGTTGAATTCATATTTGTTCAGCCTGAAGTACATCTGAAATTTTTCTAGATGCCCATTTAACTTCTTTACTAAATTGTGGGTCCGCCTCTGTGGTGTAGTGGTTAGCGTGATTAGCTGCCACCCCCGGAGGCCCGGGTTCGATTCCCGGCTCTACCACGAAATTTGAAAAGTGGTATGAGGGCTGGAACGGGGTCCACTCAGCCTAGGGAGGACAACTGAGTAGAGGTGGGTTCGATTCCCACCTCAGCCATCCTGGAAGTGGTTTTCCGTGGTTTCCCACTTCTCCTCCAGGCGAATGCCGGGATGGTATCTAACATAAGGCCACGACCGCTTCCTACCCTCTTCCTTGCCTATCCCTTCCAATCTTCCCATCCCTCCACAAGGCCCCTGTTCAGCATAGCAGGTGAGGCCGCCTGGGAGAGGTACTGGTCATTCTCCCCAGTTGTATCCCCGACCAAGAGTCTGAGGCTCCAGGACACTGCCCTTGAGGCGGTAGAGGTGGGCTCCCTCGCTGTGTCCGAGGGAAAAGCCGACCCTGGAGGGTAAACAGATGATGATGATGATGATGATGATGACTAAATTGTGGTATTGACCTTAAGTTACTTTCATGTACCCACAGTCGTTTGCGGCAGACAGTACTCATGGCAACAGAAACATCACAGGCAATTAAAAACGATCAGGATCCGATAAACTGGATGTACTATCGTAGCTTGCCGTCGGACGAAGTACACTGTGATCTGTGAACGTGAAGACAGTGTGTTTCCTGTCTTCACGCCGCATGCAATGACATCATCAACCTCCCCTCCACGCTGACTCGGCACAGAGAGAGTTCACGTGAAGTGACAGCAGTGTGTTTCTGCCTAAATGTAGCACCAGCTGGCGCTAGATCGTCAGGAAGCCGCGAGTTGTTCCGTAACCGCAGCCGTAGACTGGACTACGGAAATCGCAGACTGCGCTAGTGGTGGGGAACATGCCAGGCGAATAGATGTGACAAATGGAGGGGTGGTGTAGGGAAAACCCTGAAGGTGAGATCCAAGTTAGTGGACGTGACGAAGAATGACGAAGAAATTATGCTTGACAGACTGGGAACACTCAACAGCGGCACTCAAAAGTGCCTAGCCCAGCACAATGGAAAGAAAAGAGGAAGTACGCAGGTTCATCGAATCTTTTGCTGAATATTGCTCGTAAATCGGTGAATTTTCCACTCACTTTACTCACAACAGCTACATTGAATTTATTGTGTATTGCATAGCAGACATTAGGATTTATTTCTCAACTAATAATTGCCCATAAACAGTTTAATAATTTATATGTGAGATAACAATTTACTCATTACGCAGGACAGCTATGTCATAAATTAGACATTTTTCCCGCTTTTGATGGCACTCCTTGTTTATAGTGATGAAGTAGTGGGGTGGCCGACATATCCGCCACATAATTTTCAGACTACTCCGCTCGATATGTTACATTATCCGAAAGCGATAGCGGGCGTTAACGTCATTCATCATATTATCGACTGTGTGAACCGGAGCCAAATCGCCTTTGATGAAATCAATAAAATGTATACGAAACTGTTGACAAACGAAGTACGCTTAAATTCCTAGCGTATTTCACCAGTATAACAGGAAGCCTACGTGAACAAAGGGTGTAGTGTAATCAAGTAAATATAAATAAAAATCAGCTGATTTTGTATTCCAAACATTTGTAGTTCTGAGTAGGTAGTTAAAGTATCCGTAATTTATAATGCGCTCCCTCGATCTTTCAGTATTTATGGGTGGTTAGATAATAATAATAATAATAATAATAATAATAATAATAATAATAATAATAATAATAATAATAATAATAATAAATTTCATATATTCCAGTAATTGCAATTCAAGTCCCTAGAGTAGTAGGAGTAGGTTTGACAGAAATATTTTTGAGAAATTATTATAGACAACCTGGTATTTTTCAGTAGACCTAATTAAGGACACTGTTATTCTCCGTCCCGTGGAGTAAGGAAGATAATAGTTATCCACCAGCTGTATTAATCACATAACCACGTTTCAGTAGAGAATTGTAGTGAAGATAAGGTATATTAGATAGTATCTTGCCTGTTATATTCGTGTTTTTCTTTCTGTACGGCAATACCTTTCGATACTTCAGCATTTAACCAAACGCAAGGTTTCATTTCTATTAGAGCATAAGTTAGTAGGATAAAGTTTTACCCTAAAGAAATAATCTTCTGTCTACGCGTTTAACTTTGTTGGTAATCCTTGAGTACGGTAGTTCTTGCGAATTTCAAACATTAGGCCTAATTGCAATTTTCATTTCTATTTGTGCTTATTAATAACCTATTGTAATTAGGATACGTCTGAACGTTGTTTAAAAACTGTTGTAATGTATTGTAGTGACGTATTGGGATTTAGAGTGCTTATTCTATTATTTTGAGTAGTCTTGCTAATTTCAAACTTTAATTGTAATTTCCATTTCAGATTGTGCTTAGTAATAACCTGTTGTATTATAATTAGGTTACGTCTGAACGTAGTTTAAAATCATTGTAGTGTATTATAGTAGGTATTTTATTATAAATTAGTGCGTTTATTCTATTAATGTGAAATATTTGTGCAGTATAGTATCTGTAGTATCTATAGTAGCCTATCTGTGGTATCTGTATTAAATCTCTTACTAGAATTCTGTTGAAGTAATTAGGGCAGACGTAACTGTAGTTTAGAATTGTGTAGACCTAATTCTTGTGTATTACTTTCGGTTTTCAGTAATTAACAGCAATTTTCATTCTGTTGGGGTGTTGTAGACAAAATTCGTACAACTAAGTACCGGTAGTATTGTAGTGTACTAGTAGCTTATATTAATTACCTTGTTGGTGTGTGATTTTTGTGAACTATCCTAGACAATATTTCTTTCCTTTCATTTTTATTAGCAAAGAATACGTTATTTTATTTTTTCCTTTTCTTCCCATTATTCCGTAAATAATGGCTAAGCAGTGCAACTGTAGGAACTGTGGGTGTGGCCAGGCATTAAGGAGTATGAGGGACGAGTTGGAGAGTTTGAGGGAGATAATTAGGATTCCCTCAGACGACAGGAAGGAAAGTAGGCCTCCCTCAAATAATGTACAGGATACAGTAGGTGTAAAGGAGGGATGGGAAGGAAATGGGGGAATTGTAAAGACAGGTGGTCTAATGTTTTAAGGGGCAGGAGATTGCAGGCTAAGGGTTCTGTTCAGGATCAGAATTCAGGCCAGGTGTCTGCTAGAAATCGGTACGAGTCACTGCAGGTAGAACAACCGAGGGAAGATGAGGAACAGGGAACTGTTGCTGAGATGTGTGGAAGTAGGAGGAAGGGAAAAGGTAGGAAAGGGAAATGTAGTGTAGTGGAAAGGAAAAGACAGGTGGAACAGGGTCATGGGAGGGAGAAAAGGGAGGAGGAAGTAGCTCCTGCAGCAGTGAGAGAAGATAGGGCTGACCAGGAGGGGAGAGGATCAAATGAGGTGGGTAGGGTCGAGGCTCTAGTCATGGGGGGATTCCATCGTTAGACATGTGGGGAAAGTGTGTGGAGGAAAGGGAACCAGGGTAGAGTGTTATCCAGGAATTAGGTTGAGGCAGATGTTGAAGAAAGAAGAGAAGGAAGAGGGAAAGGAGAAGGTGGTAGTGTTTCACGTTGGTACTAACAACGTAAGGCAAGCAGGTATAAGTACCAAAATAGTTGGGGATGTGTGGGATCTGGCAAATGCAGCACGGATGAAGTTTAAGGAAGCGGAGATTGTTATCAGTGGAGTACTGTGTAGGAGGGATACTGACTGGAAGGTGATTGGGGATTTAAATGTGACTATGGAGTGGGTATGTGGGAAACTGGGAGTGAGATTTATAGATCCTAATGGGTGGGTAGGAGACAGGATCTGCGCCCAGGTGGCCTTCAATCAACCCGCAGTAGTACATATAAATTAGGAAACTTGTTTAGAAGGGGTATAGGCAGGCACGTTCAGGGAAACGGGGTAGCCTAGGGAGCGGTGTTAAGTGAACAGGGAACTAGAAATTAAGTAGGGATGATATAAAAATGTTAGTGCTCAAATGTAGAAGCATAGTAAATATAGGAATCGAATTAATTTAATAGATATATACTTACCAGATATTGTAATAGGAGTTGAATCATGGCTGAGAAATGATATAATGGATGCAGAGATATTCTCACGGAACTGGAGTGTGTATTGTAGAGATAGGATAGGAATGGTAGGAGGGGGAGTATTCATTCTGGTGAAAGAAGAATTTGCAAGCTACGAAAAATTTAAGGATGAAAAACATGAAATTCTGGGTGTAAGGCTCTTCTCTGAAGATAATAGGCAACTTGATGTCTTTGGAGTGTACAGACCGAGAAAGAGTAGCGCTGATGCTGATTGACTTATTCGATATGATAATCAGCTATGTTGGAAATGATATGGAAAGGAATGTAACAGTAGCAGGTGGTCTCAATTTACCAAATGTCAATTGGGAAGGTAATGCGAAGGACAGGAAGCATGACCAACAAATGGCAAATAAGTTAATATGGGAAGGACAGCTGATTCAGAAAGTGATGGAACCAACTTGAGGGAAGAATATTTTGGATGTGGTGCTGATAAAACCAGATGAGCTCTATAGAGAAACCGTTGGTATTAGTAATCACGAAGCTGTTTTCGTCGTAGTTAAAAATAAATGTGAAAGAAAGGAAGGTACTAAAATTAGGACTATTAGGCAGTACCATACGGCTGATAAAACAGGCATGAGTGTTTCGCTGGAATATGGTAAATAAACATGTAAAAAGACTCTTGGATGGGTTTAAAGCAATTGTTGAGGAAAGTGAAAATAGGTTTGTTCCTTTAAAGGTGGTAAGGAATGGTAAGGATCCACTATATTATAACAGAGAAGTAAAGAGGCTAAGAAGGAGGTGCAGACTGGAAAGAAATAGAGTTATAAATGGTTATGGAAGTAAGGAGAAGTTGAAGGAACTTATTAGGAAATTGAATCTAGCAAAGAAGTCAGCTAGGGATAACATGATGGCAAGCAAAATTGGTCATACAAATGTTAGTGAAAAATGGAAGAGTATATATATGTGCTTTAAGGCAGAAACAGGTTCAAAGAAGGACATTCCAGGAATCATTAATGAACAAGAACAAGGGGAGTGTGTATGCGAGGATCTTCAAAAGGCAGAAGTATTCAGTCAGCAGTATGTAAAGATTGTTGGTTACAAGGATAATGTCCAGATAGGGGATGTGAGTAACACTAAAGAAGTATTAAAATTTACATATGGCAACAATGACATTTAAAGTAAGATACAAAAGTTAAAAACTAGAAAAGCAGCTGAAATTGATAAGATTTCTGGGGATATACGAAAGGAAATGGGTTGGAATATAGCACCATATCTGAAATACTTATTTGATTATTGTCTGGTTGAAGGAGCTATACCAAATGAATGGAGAGTTGCTATAGTAGCCCCTGTGTATAAAGGAAAGGGTGATAGACATAAAGCTGAAAATTACAGGCCAGTCAGTTTGACATGCATTGTATGTAAGCTTTGGGAAATCATCTTTCTGATTATAATAGACATGTTTTCGAAATTAATAACTGGTTGGACAGAAGGCAGTTTAGGTTTAGGAAAGGTTATTCTACTGAAGCTCAGCTGGTAGGATTTCAGCAAGATATAGCAGATATCCTGGATTCAGGAGGCCAAATGGATTCTATTGCGATTGACCTACCTAAGGCATTTGATAGGATAGATTATGGAAGACTACTGGCAAAAATGAGTGCAATTGGACTAGAAAAAAGAGTGACTGAATGGGTGGCTATATTTCTAGAAAATAGAACTCAGAGGATTAGAGTAGGCGAAGCTTTATCTCACCCTGTAATAATTAAGAGGGGAATTCCTCAAGGCAGTATTATTGGACTTTTATGTTTTCTTATATATATCAATGATATGTGTAAAGAAGTGGAATCGGAGATAAGGCTGTTTGCAGATAATGTTATTCTGTACAGAGTAACAAATAAGTTGCAAGATTGTGAGCGGCTGCATGGTGACCTCGATGGTGTTGTGAGATGGACGGTGGGCAATGGTACGATGATAAACGGGGTTAAATGTCAGGTTGTGAGTTTCACAAATAGGAAAATTCCTCTCAGTTTTAATTACTGCGTTGATGGGGTGACAGTTCCTTTAAGGGGATCATTGTAAGTACCTCGGCGTTAATATAAGTAAAGACCTTCATTGGGGTAATCACATAAATATGATTGTTAATAAAGGGTACATATCTCTGCACATGGTTTTGAGAGTATTTAGGGGTTGTAGTAAGGATGTAAAGGAGAGGACATGTAAGTCTCTGGTAAGACCCCAACTGGAGTATGGTTTCAGTGTATAGGACCCTCACCAGGATTACTTGATTCAAGAACTGGAAAAAATCCAAAGAAAAGCAGCTCGATTTGTTCTGGGTGATTTCCGACAAAAGAATAGCGTTACAAAAATGTTGCAAAGTTTCGGCTGAGAAGATTTGGGAGAAAGGAGACGAGTTGCTCGATTAAAAGGTATGTTCCGAGCTGTCAGAGGAGAGATGGCGTGGGACGACATCAGTAGACGAATAAGTTTGAGTGGTGTCTTTAAAAGTAGGAATGATCACAGTATGAAGATAAGGTTGGAATTCAAGAGGACAAATTGGGGCAAATATTCGTTTATAGGAAGGGGAGTTAGGGATTGGAATAACTTACCAAGGGAAAAGTCCAATAATTTTCCAATTTCTTGCGATCATTTAAGAAAAGGTTAGGAAAACAACAGATAGGGATGCTGCCACCTGGGCGACTGCCCTAAATGCATATGAGTAGTGATTGATTGATTGATTGATTGATTGATTGATTGATTGATTGATTGATTGATTGATTGATTGATTGATTGATTGATTGATTGATTGATTGATTGATTGATTGATTGATTGATTGATTGATTGATTGATTGATTGATTGATTGATTGAAACAACAAAATTCATGTTGGAACAGTTGTTCATGGATGTTACGGAGAACTACTTACCGAAGCGTTACTTAAGCTTATTAAATCAATAATAATAATAATAATAATAATAATAATAATAATAATAATAATAATAATAATATAAATGAAAATCCACAGACTGTTTTCAGTCATTCGACCGGGTCAGGAATGGAATGAATGAAGCCCCCAACTAGCGGCGAGGGTAGGAATTGTGCCGGCTGCCGAAGCCCGTCGCACTCCTCTGGGGAAATGATAAATGACTGACAGGTGAAATGAAATGGTAATGGAGATTGTTGCTGAAATGAAATATGACAGGGAAAACCGGAGTACCTGGAGATAAACCTGTCCCACCTCCGCTTTGTCCAGCACAAATCGCACATGGAGTGACCGGGATTTGAACCACGGAGCTACGGTGGCTATAATAATAATAATAATAATAATAATAATAATAATAATTGTACCGTGCGGTACACCTCCACGCCGCGAATTCAAATATTGCGCCAGTTGAAACCTCTCTACAGGAGAAACCCTGAACTTTAACAAACTGTATTAACTCAACGGTTTCTCGGAAGATGTCACTACTGTAAATTTGGTAATATTGAAGTGTTCTGAACTGTGTCTATTTTGATTTGTGTTTGTTTGCTCCGTATCAAGAAGTTTGAACATTCTCTAACAGATGTCGCTACCCAAAACTATGGTAACACACTCTGGTGCAATGGAATGAACTTTCTTGAAGAAATATTGTATTCCTAAGTTTTATTTTTACTAAATTTGGTTCTGTGGTTTGTGGGTTGGCAATATAATCCTTTCCTTCCGCCAGTTTTGAAATTAGCCAATCATAAATTTCTGTAATTAATTTTCCACCAATAAGGTGTTTCTTCATCGTCTTGTGTATTAGTTTTTGCTGTCGGCCAATTGAAGTTTGTGGGCGGGTTGTTATCATTCATGAAAGGTCTCGAATTGTCCACGAGGGTATATAAACTGCTGATTTTCTTGTCTCGGGGCCACTTCAGTAACATCTTTCTCGGTGTGTGATTATGTAGCAGGGGGCGGGAAGCGCCTCTTTCTTCGGGCAGCAGTTCATCAACAAGGTAATGGCCTGTTAACATCTTCATTTCTTGCTAGCTCAGCAGTTTTAACCCGCGGGGGAAGGTTCGAATCCTTTTTAATGTAAACCTTACTATATTCATGTAAATTAACCGCAATTTGGGATAGAGAGTGCTTAACCCTCTCGAGCTCCCACTCATGTTGTTTTGAGGTGACTACGTTTTCATACCCGATTTCCTTCTCTTCTTAGTGTAATAAATTATTCTTCTACGAGTCACCTCCCTAGTATGGGATTAGCCCCTGTATAACTGGCCGAGTGCCACCTAGGTTTTAAGAAGTTTCATGTAGGAGTGCAAGCTACGCCTCCAGTCAATTTGGTTTTTTGGGCCATTTAATTAACCCAGAGTTTATTTTCTTCATGTGAAGGCCCTGTAGGTTGGGTACAAGATACCCCTGTTTCACTGTATGTGTGCCTTATGGGCAGTTAGGAATGAAGTTTGTTGTAGCCTTTGATAGGCTTGTAAAATAGAGAGCGGGTCTGCTCTTTTCCTCTTAACATTGTAATTAGGAGCAAGTGCTCCTCGTACTTAGGGGTTTTCTGCCCTTTAGCTATTGTGGTGGTGAGCTGAGAGCTCAGAAATTAATCTTGGGGCTCGAAGCCCAAATCTTGTAACAATTGTAATTTCTTAACTTGTTTTCCTGCTACCTGGTACCTGTTACTCTGTTGTTGTTACCTGTTGATTTTGAAAAGAAAATATAACCTTTGTTAAAGTTTTAAATTAACTTTACTTTTGTAGTTGAGACCTATTCCAGCCCGCACCTTCTTTCACCTCTAACTACCACGGATAACTCCGTAACAACAACAACGATAATAATAATAATAATAATAATAATAATAATAATAATAATAATAATAATAATAATAAAATACAATCTACAAGAAAAATTGGAAAGAATTGTTTCGATGTTACAGGATACGTTATTCCATCGTAAATAAAGGTAGTCTTATCAGAAAGTTCCAGGTTTCTTACCACATTTCAAATTTCGTGGCGGAGCCGGCAATCGAACCCGGGTCTCCGGGGATGGCACTTAATCACACTCACCACTACACCACAGAGGCGGACTAAATGTAACTTACCAGACGTTTTCAGGTGATCTCCTATTTCCTTCTAAATGGCAGCTATCGTATTCCTGCTGCGGTGATTTTGGTGATTCCATTGTAACTCTCGTTCTGTCACTAGTTCGATGAGGTTTTCACAATTCGATTTTTCTAGATTTATGAACAGAACGAACGAAGGAAATAAACGCTAATGACTGCAATGCTATGCCAAACAATTATAGGGGCAGCATTCTCGTACACCTCGCAGAAGATTAATACGCAGTCGGAAGTCGATAATATTATTGTCTTTATAATTATTATGCTGCCGAAACTGACCGGAAACCAGTCAGGAGCTGGACTTGGGCCGCATAAGCCAAATGAATTAAGCGTAAGAGGCTAAGATACAAATAATTGAATCAAGAAGGAAGATTGAGTGAGAGATTTTTTCTAATATTGATTGATATTGATTTATTATTTTCTCTAGATCTACAGTAAGAGTACCTATTTGATCCTTTACAGAGAAAATAACAATGTCCAGCCTAAGCCAATATTCACATTCTATGTAAAAAAAAAAAAACATTTCACACTCTATGTGCTGTACAGAAAAAGAAAAGAAAATAATGAACAGAAAATGAATAGAACAATATTTCTATTGTTTTCCAGAATATGCAATTTAAGCTGTATTATGAATGTCACAGACCTTCGAGTCCCTGCTGAGTAAACACGCGAAACTTTGCACATTCCATTCCTCCTACATTTCCTCTACTTGACTCCCTCTGAGTTGCTGATTCCATACTTCCGTTGCACACACATTCTAATAAAACACCAAAAAAATAATGACTCTAGGATAAAGGATTCAGAACCATATCGATGCAATTCTTACTCATAACGGCCGCTTGCTTATATACCATCATCACCAAGACCAACTTCAAATATTGCGGTCTATCCCGAATCAATTTCATTCCTTGTACGATATCTTTACATTTGTTCCTTCGTAATTCGTACAAAAAATCGTCAGCATTGACCCAAAACGAGAGTGAAGTAAACCTTTATATTAGATATCCACCCCCACATGAGCTAAAATAGTGTTCCTCCCACACACATTCAAAAATACTTTTATCAACAATTTCCCAGAAATTTCAACGAAGAGTAAAAATTATCATAGCTGACGTACAAATGCGAGTAGAGGGTCGAGACACCATAAAAACATGCACAAGAGAAAACATGCAAAAATTACTCAAATCAACAAACAGGTTGCCATAGTTACCTACAAATAACCACGAAAAAGGAGTAATCTACAGCTATACAAGATAATAAGGCAAATGACTGTCTAAATAAGCCAGAAATAAAATAACTGAAATCATAATTAAAATCTAGAGAATCCCGAAACTGATATATGTCCCATCAAACTTCAATTACACACACACACATACACACGCACGCACACACACACACACATACACGTCCAGACACACAAATATTTAATCATGATCGAAGCAATAACCTGGTGGACTTGCACATCTACCTTCAGCCACCATTATAAGTAATCCATCAAGTCAAATGCTCGATAGCCTAGTCAGAACAGCGTTTCATAATGCGAGGTCTACCACAAGAAGCCTTTCTTTTATTTCCATCACCTCAGCATCACCACCAATACTTCACGGCACACATACAGAATAACGGGATGCATACCGAATATTTTCATGTAATGATTAAGGAAGAAAACCATTCATGAAATAAGACGAAAGCCTATCAAGCGCGAGTCTTCAAATAATAAAAAAATATAAACATAAACACTTCCGCCTCTGTGGTGTAGTGGTTAGTGTGATTGGTTGCCACCCCTGGAGGCCCGGGTTCGATTCCCGGCTCTGCAACGAAATTTGAACAACGAAAAGTGGTACGAGGTCTTCAAGGGTGTCCACTAAGCCTAAGGGGTCAACTGAGTAGAGGTGGGTTCGATTCCCGCCTCAGCCATCCTGGAAAAGGTTTTCCGTGGTTTCCCACTTCTCCTCCAGGCAAATGCCAGGATGGTACCTAACTTAAGGCCACGGCCGCTTCCTTCCCTCTTCCTTGTCTATCCCTGCCAATCTTCCATCCCTTCCCCCGCAACGCCCGTGTTCAGTATAGCAGGTTAGGTCGCCTGGGCGAGGCACTGGTCATCCTCCCCAGTTGTATCCCCAACCCAGATCCTGAGGCTCCAGGACACTGCTCTTGAGGTGATATAGGTGGGATCCCTCGCTTTGTCCGAGGTAAGAAAAGACCCTGGAGAGTAGAAGAAGAAAACATAAACACGCACCCCAAAGTAAATTATGCCAAACAATTCAAATTAAAAAATACAGAATAGAACACGGGCTGGCAATGTTCAGAATAATATTACCTTGGATTATAAAAATAAGAATACCTTTACCCTGAGGGACCTGACTATACAGTGTGATTCATCAGCACCTTCCAATATCGATTGCTGCAGCCAAACTAACATGCAAATGGTTATAGGGGTACTATTCCCCTGCTGGCGTACTGTATGGTACTAATGTTCAGTGAGTATATTTTTCGCACGATTCTGAACGCTAGCGAAATTTTACATCATCCGTTTGCTAAACATGATGCCTTGCAATCATGTAGCAACTTCATTGTACCATATAACTACGTTAATGTGTCGTGCATCTTGATCGGGTGTAACGAAGAGGGGAATCGAAGAATAAAACTAGGTAACTGTGCGATAATTAATGTCTTAAGCACTAAACCGGATGGCGTATATATTCTGCTCTCGTCGTACTACCAACATGCTTCCAGAAGTGTAGCGTACCGGTTGTGGTTAGGCCTTCAACTAACAATTGACGCAATGTGCCAGCGGCGCTTCAAATCCTAAATCGTACAACTATTTTTGCATCGGTATGATGTTTGAATACGTACCGAGCTCAGAACATTTTAAGCAAGCCTCGGACCTATGGCAGTAACGGAGTCCCACTCCCAATTGACAGGCGAGGGACTCCTTGGAAACAACTTGGCGAACGAAATGGAATTCGATGGGGAGCTATCAATATTAATGGAGCTTATGGAAGAAAGAAAGTAGAACTGGCTGAGTCAGCAAAGAGGATGCATCTGGATGTGCTAGGAGTAAGTGATATTCGGGTAAAGGGAGATAATGAGGAAGAGATAGGAGATTATAAAGTGTACTTGACGGGTGTTAGAAAGGGAAGGGCAGAGTCTGGGGTAGGGCTCTTTATCAGGAATACCATTGCACGCAACATAGTTTCTGTTAGGTACGTAAATGAGCGAATGATTTGGGTAGATTTGTCATTTAGAGGAATTAGGACTAGAATTGTGTCCGTGTATTCACCATGTGAGGGTGCGGATGAGGATGAAGTTGACAAGTTTTATGAAGCATTGAGTGACATCGTGGTCAGGGTTAAGAGCAAGGATAGAATAGTGCTAATGGGCGATTTCAATGCGAGAGTTGGGAATAGAATTGAAGGATACGAAAGGGTGATTGGTAAATGTGGGGAAGATATGGAAGCTAATGGGAATGGGAAGCGTTTGCTGGACATCTGTGCTAGTATGGGTTTAGCTGTTACGAATACATTCTTCAAGCATAAGGCTATTCACCGCTACACATGGGAGGCTAGGGGTACCAGATCCATAATAGACTATATCTTAATAGACTTCTGTTAGGAATGTACGAGTTTTACGCGGATTTTTCGATGATACAGATCACTATCTGATCTGTAGTGAACTAAGTATCTCTAGGCCTAGGGTAGAAAATGTGAAATCGGTCTGCAAAAGAATAAGGGTAAAAAATCTCCAGGACGAAAACATTAGACGGAAGTACATGGATATGATTAGTGAGAAGTTTCGAACAGTAGACAGTAAGCAGGTTCAGGATATAGAAAGTGAATGGGTGGCATACAGGGATACTATAGCAGAAACAGCAAGGGAATGCCTAGGAACAACTGTGTGTAAAGATGGGAAAAGGCGAACATCTTGGGGGAATGATGAAGTGAAAGCAGCTTGTAAACCTAAAAAGAATGCTTATCAGAAATGGCTCCAAACAAGGGCCGAGGCAGACAGGGAGTTGTACGTAGATGAAAGAAACAGAGCGAAACAAATAGTTGTTGAATCCAAAAAGAAGTCCTGGGAAGATTTTGGTAACAACCTGGAAAGGCTAGGTCAAGCAGCAGGGAAACCTATCTGGACAGTAATATAGAATCTTAGGAAGGGAGGGAAAAAGGAAATGAACAGTGTTTTGAGTAATTCAGGTGAACTCGTAATAGATCCCAGGGAATCACTGGAGAGGTGGAGGGAATATTTTGAACATCTTCTCAATGTAAAAGGAAATCATCCTGGTGGTATTGTGAACAGCCAAGCTCATGTGGAGGAGGAAAATGATGTTGGTGAAATTATGCTTGAGGAAGTGGAAAGGATGGTAAATAAACTCCATTGTCATAAGGCAGCAGGAACAGATGAAATTAGACCTAAAATGGTGAAGTATAGTGGGAAGGCAGGGATGGAATGGCTTCATAGAGTAGTAAAATTAGCATGGAGTGTTGGTAAGGTACCTTCAGATTGGGCGAAAACAGTAATTGCACCTATCTATAAGCAAGGAAACAGGAAGGATTGCAACAACTATCGAGGTATCTCATTGATTAGTATACCAGGCAAGGTATTCACTGGCATCTTGGAAGGGAGGGTGCGATCAGTCGTTGAGAGGAAGCTGGATGAAAACCAGTGTGGTTTCAGACCACTGAGAGGCTGTCAGGATCAGATTTTCAGTATGCGCTAGGTAATTGAAAAATGCTACGAGAGGAATAGGCAGTTGTGTTTATGTTTTGTAGATCTAGAGAAAGCATATGACATGGTACCGAGGGAAAAGATGTTCGCCATACTGGGGGACTATGGAATTAAAGAAAGATTATTAAAAGCAATCAAAGGCATTTATGTCGACAATTGGGCTTCAGTGAGAATTGATGGTAGAATGAGTTCTTGGTTCAGGGTACGTACAGGGGTTAGACAAGGCTGTAATCTTTCACCTTTGCTGTTCGTATATTACATGGATCATCTGCTGAAAGGTATAAAATGGCAGGGAGGGATTCAGTTAGGTGGAAATGTAGTAAGCAGTCTGGCCTATGCTGACGATTTGGTCTTAATGGCAGATTGTACCGAAAGCCTACAGTCTAATATCTTGGAACTAGAAAATAGGTGCAAGGAGTATGGTATGAAAATTAGCCTCTAGAAGACTAAATTGATGTCAGTAGGTAAGAAATTCAACAGAACTGAATGTCAGATCGGTGATACAAAGCTAGAACATGTCGATAATTTCAAGTATTTGGGTTGTATGTTCTCCCAGGATGGTAATAATGTAAGTGAGATTGAATCAAGGTGTCGTATAGCTAATTCAGTGAGCTCGCAGCTGCGATCAACAGTATTCTGTAAGAAGGAAGTGAGCTCCCAGACGAAACTATCTTTACATCGGTCTGTTTTCAGACCTACTTTGCTTTACGGGAGCGAAAGCTGGGTGGACTCAGGATACCTTATTCATAAGTTAGAAGTAACAGACATGAAAGTAGCAAGAATGATTGCTGGGACAAGCAGGTGGGAACAATGGCAGGAGGGTACTCGGAATGAGGAGATAAAGGCTAATTTAGGAATGAACTCGATGGATGAAGCTGTATGCATAAACCGGCTTCGGTGGTGGGGTCATGTGAGGCGAATGGAGAAGGATAGGTTACCTAGGAATATAATGGACTCTGCTATGGAGGGTAGAAGAAGTAGAGGTAGACCAAGACGACGATGGTTAGACTCGGTTTCTAAAGATTTAAGGATAAGAGGTATAAAACTAAATGAGGTCACAATACTAGTTGCAAATCGAGGATTGTGGCGACGTTTAGTAAATTCACAGAGGCTTGCAGACTGAACGCTGAAATGCATAACAGTCTATAATGATAATGTATGTATGTTGTTAACACGCTAGTTTCTGGGATTCACACTGCTTTGTTATGCAAGTATAAGACTCGAAATGTTCCATGTATTGTACCGTATCACTATATTACGGTCCAAATTTTACGTTAATAAAAAATCGAATGAAGCACCATGCAGAAACCGATCTCCGTGCTTTAGGGGGTGACAAACCCCGTAGGGCAAGCTGCAGTCCTTGGCGTTACTCATGGAAACCCCAATGGAAAGCAAGTTTTATTTTAAAGATCCTGTAGATAGCGTTCCCAAGCGAGTCGGAGTAGGAGAAAGAATATCGCTAGACAGAGACATAGATGTTTGATTTGTCACGTGAAGCCAGTAGTTCCAACAACACATAGCCAAATCTGAGCACTACAGGCCTAGTAGCATGCTAATCTGAGATTTTTTCCCCACACGTGTGCGAGTTCCAGCGAATGTAAAACACTGGAAAATATTGATTGGAATTATGGAGCACTATTTTCACCATAGCGATGACAAGTAGGCATGTTAAAGGTTTCCTTATTTAAATTCAAACAGCTGTTGGAAAGGCGCGGCCGGTACACAGAGACAATCTTTTGTGAGAGCGGATATGTATGCAGACCAACGGAAACTGGCGGTACTATCAAGCGTAGACAGCCGCGTGAGCTGTAAGCTAGTTGCTGAAAGACCGGTGTATAGTGCGTGTCGATCGTATCAAACTTCAAGACAGTGTGCCTCTAACAAATTGAATTGGTAGTTGCAGTTAGGGAATGGACTAGCTCACCCAAGCATTTACTGAGAGAGAATACATATCGTAACTAGATCAATTTAGTGCGGTTCGCGAAAATTAACTGCCATAAAAACTTGTTGTGGCCGGGTATCATGCCCATAATAATCTCTACTCATGGCCTAGGATGCGACATTGCACGCGAATACATACAGGGCCGTGAAGAGTAGTGTCGTACTTCAACATCCAGTTTTCAGGGCTTGCCGACGATCGACAAAGATGAAGACAGCATCTGTAATGGCGTCCCCAAGATTCGAATTCCAGGCTTCAGGATCCAATGTATGCAGCGCTAGAATGTGCTACCTCCACAACGCAGCCCCAGACAGGACGCTGAGGCAATGACGGGGGATTTCATATGAGTTGAACTGCATTTAAGCATGGCTTGTAGGTATGGAGTCGACTCAGGGCCTTTTTCACTAATGTAAAGATTAATTATATGTAACTTTCAATGCCATAGACATGTTCATTTCAAGTGTGGGTTAAGTAATAGCTTGGGGCTGACGCCATGCACCAGCCATGTGTTTTATTAGCTTTGTTTTAGATGGTATGAGGGTAATGATAGTTTAGTGGTTATTACGTGATTTTGTACGTAGATTTCTTATGCGCTCTGTATGGACGCGAGGGTTATATTGATGTCAAAGTTTTCAAAATGAGTTGGCGGTCAACTAACCTCTAGAAATTCGAACGGGGAACCCGGTATCGGAGACGACATTGTTAACAGCATTAGGATGTGCATGATTACGCATGGGGCATGTTTTTCAGCTTGCAGGGAGAACAGACAGATACACCATTATGACTCAGAGAGGGTATTTTATATGATATCGCAACAGACTAATCCATAGCTGTATGTGGGATAAGAATCTATAGAGGGTAGATGCGTGGCCGGAATGAGCCGGGATATGCATGCGTGATACCGCAGTGAGATATTGGTGAAAGTAGCCCAAGGAGGCCTAGATGCGAGAATAGGCCAAGAGAGAGCCTAGATTCGAACCTGTGTATTCTTGATGCGAGGCGTGAGAAGCCGTAAAGAGAACAGGCTATCCTCATGAGAGATGCTAAATAAGTATTAGGATGCAGGCTGATGTGAGGCCTGATTGCGGCATAATATTGGGACACAGCTTGATGTGTCATAATGCGATGCAAATTTAGCTCAGTGAACCGCCTCTCTGACAATGTGTTGAAAGACGAGAATGGTTTTGAAAGCCGAGAGGATAAAGGTCTGTTGACACAACGCAGGTAAAGACTCTCGATGGTGGCCGACTGAGCCACAATGAGTGAATTGGGTGTACTCACAAACCCGCTATCCAGACCAAGGCAGGTTAGTTCTGTTTGAGTGTAAAAATATTTCGCTAATCACTTTCTCTCCACAGTTGACCAGGGGTTGCTAAGTTAGCCGTCAATTACCCGCCGTGCATAATACGTGGCTGTTGACACCCAGAACTTAGAGGTCTTGCGTTCGAGATCAAGAACCCCAGATGATGACATCTAGTATATATTTGTTTTCATTTTCAGTAGGTGTTTATTTGACCTTGTATGTGTCTGTCCGATGTGTATTTTCGTCCATTGTTATTGTGTACGTCGTTGATTAAGGGAATTACAGAAAGAGTTGACTTTTGGTTGTGAGGTTCTATTCCACTCCAGTTTATCCGGGGCGGAGCCCATGACTGTAAATTCAGTGTCTTTTTTGGGGTATATTGCCAGTCCCATGCAAGTTTTTTTATTATTATATTTGTTTACCGACCCGCTCGGATTTGGTTATTCAGACCGAGATGTGCGAATCTACAATTATATTTCATGTAAAGAGACGATTCCGATCTAGACTACGTGCCTTGCGCAGTTTAATTAATTTGAATCCTATGCCAAAACGCAATAATACCACCGTATTCCACACAATGATTGTAATTTTGGTTCGAGACCCGTGTTTCTATTTAAAATTGTGAAGTCGAATTTTTTTAAATATATTAATTTTATATATCGTAATATTTTTGTAATTTAATTTTACTTGGGAAGGTTTTCATTCTTTTCTCATGCATATTGTTAATAAACATTTCCAACCATTTATTTCCTCGAGTTCTCATTTAATAATAATGTATTCTAGAACCTGTCCTATAATTTTAAGTTCATTTTAGCAAGACTTTTCGACCACCCAGCGTCTCCGCTGAGCTAGGCAAATTCAGGATAGGGGAAGGTACACTATATACATATAAAGCATCTTCGTATGTCTTTTGATTTTTCGTTGTTAATTTCCAACCGAATATCTACCACAAAATTGGCAGTGTTTTACATCACCACTACCCCTGTGTATTTAAATGAGACCCATCAACTGTCATATTTTCTCTCATGTCACTCATTTCCAGTCAAATGGTACCTCAACCACTCAGATTGGATCTTTACTTCCGGAACTATAAGCTCGAATGTGAGCACGTGATTTCATAACATCAAGGTTTCAGTGCGTGTAGCCTGATCTTAGGAACGTTGTCACACGGCACAGAAACATCCGCAGCGAGTACTGAGCACAGAATATTTACCGTATATTCAGAAGCAGGTACGCAAAGAAGGCTATGCACTCTATATCTATGAAATCAGATAACATTCGATATTTTCATTTGTTCCAACATGACTTCTAATTCGATACAGAAACCGTGGCACTGTGCTTGTTCATGAATTTCTCTTCACCCTCTATATGAAACTCACAGACTATTATAACAGAATGAAGCATGTGTATCAGCATAATTTTTATCAGCAGGCCATGGAGATGTCCACAGGAAGAAGGGGTTCTCTATTCTCCCGTAAAACAATTTAATTAATTACTTAGATGGTCGTATGGGGAGAATCTTCAACCCTTCTCTTGTCCGCGGCTATATTATGAGTTAACTGCAGTGAAACATCACCCAACGATCATACTCATTAAGCGCCTGGCCTAACCCTCTTAACAAGCACTTTTATTCAGCAGCCAGCAAAAAAAGCACATAGGAGGATAATTAGACCATTTGTTAATCCATCGCCCCTCGCTGGAGTAAACTAACAGGTAGATCTTCCTCCATCGCAAGTAAGAGGGATAAAAACGACACCATTCTTCTAACTTCTAAATCTATTAACAAGATGCAGTTTCAGGTACTGTAATAGTAACACAAGCCAACAATTAAATTTGTTTTTAAATTCTTAATTTCATCCGTCCTTAACTTACATATTTTGCTTAGTATTCAAAAATGATAATAGAAACGTAATATCATAAACCATTTTTTCACAAATTTAACCTCATTGTAATTATAGTATGTTTAGTAGTAAGATATTTCAATGTAAATATATGGGTATAGGGCTCTTGGTTCAACTCACGTTCCAGGCTGCATGGAATTTATTAGCAATTGGAATATCTATTAGATCGCATACCGAAAACCGCAAAAGTAGTTTGAGGCATGTAAAGTAAAGAACATTATTATTTACTAACATAATACATGCAAGGGCTCTTCATTTATGTATTTAAAAACTTTCAGTCATTTAACTTTTCTAATTTGCTTTGCGTCGCACCACCGACACAGATAGGTCTTATGGTGACGATGGGATAGTAGAGACCTAGGGGTGGGAAGAAAGCTGCCGTGATCTTAATTAAGGTACAGTCCCAACATTTGCCTGGTATGAAAATAGGAAACCATGGAAAACTATCTTCAGAGCTGCCGACAGTGGAGTTCGAACCCACTATCTCCAGGATGCAAGTCACAGCTGCACGCCCCTAACCGCACGGACAACTCGTGCGGTATTAGTTTATCTGAGGATTTCTTCCTTTCTGGTAATGACGATGATAATTGTTGTTTGAAAGGACCCAACATCTAGATCATCGCCTCCTTCTTCTTTCGCCTTTGTCACTTAGATGTGGTTCCTCGTCAAACGTAAAAACACTGTACCGTTCGAAATCTTATCAGGAATTTACTCCTCGATTTCCCTTGGGAATTAAGTTGTAGATCTTGTACTTATAATGCAACTCAATCACCTATCACTTAACCGGCAGTGACCACGTGGGGGTCTCACACACACACACACACACACACACACACACACACACACACACACACCCGCTTACTAACTTTCGTGTGTTATCGTTCAAAAGTTGACAGTAGAGCTGTGACTCTAGGTAGCTTCCTGAAATAGCGTGACTCAACAGTCCTTGACTTGTCATTGCATATTGTTGACGGGTTCTTAGCGCACTGCCAATAAATTCCGACTGGGCGTATGGTAGATCCCCACGTACTAACAGACGCAACACTTCTCACGCAGCACATCATATTAGTATTAGGTAAGAAATGGCGTTATTTACTGAACTTATATTGCCTATTGGTTCTGCTTTATACAAGATACTCTTTTTTGGGTTATTTCAATTAGACTCTGTTTATAAACACTTTTATATCAGCTTACACTTAGAACTGCTTTCTTTGTAATTAGTTTATGTCTGATAACAGATTTAATTTTGGAGCACGATGGACGACAGAGAGGTAGCAAGAATTCTAACTATGCTTGAAGATTCATTTGAAGAGGAATAAACAGATGATGATGAGTCTTCTCATTCCGAATCACTTAACAATAAATTGTGAAGTTCCAGACGAGCCAACTGTGTCGGTTACATCTGATGCATCGTCATTCTCTAGTGATGAAGAAACTGTTACTTGTGTTGATATATGTGAAGCCAGTGGTGAAAGGCATACATAGGTAGAGACAAGCGAACAAAGTGGCGAATAGAACCGGCTAACAAAAATGTTAGAACACCTAAACAAAACATTTTTACTCACCAGGTGTAAAATCTGAAGCAAAAGCACGTAAAACATCCACAGAATGTTCTAAGCTAGTAGATCCCCAAATAATATCCATGTTATCAGAATATACAAACATAAAATTAGGTAAAATTTCAGACAATCTGACAATGCTGACAATCAGCATGCCTACAAAACAGATGAGACGGAGATAGAAGCTCTCACATGACTTTTGATTATAGCTGGTTCTTTACGCTCGGGTCGTCAGAATCTTAGAGAAATGTGGGACGATAAAATAGGTGTGAATATTTTCCGTAGTACGAAGAGTTACAATCGATTTGTATTGCTAATACAATGTTTGCGCATGGACGAAGTCAATTCTCGAAATGATAGAAATATAATGAACTTGCCCCTGTCCAAAAATTTTTCATTATGTTAGTAAATAATTCACAAAATAAGTATACTGTTTCTGAATAGTGCACCATTGATGGGCAATTACTTGCCTTCAGATGAAGATGTTCCTTTAGACAGTACATTCCCAACAAGCCATCCAAGCATGGACTAAAGATATTTACACTGGTTGATTCTAGGACATGGTACACATTGAACATGGAGATATATCCTGGTAAACAACCTGTACAGGTTCTCATTTTCACCAATGGATGTAGTTATACGAGTAGTGCTGCCAATTGAGTGTTCAGGAAGAAACATTACTGCGGACAACTGGTTTTTTTCTAGTGTTCCGCTCACTAGAGGCCTTCTACAGAAAAATCTGTCCTATGCTGGCAGACTCAGGAGTAATAAACGGGAGCTTCCTAAAGAACTCACTGAAACAAAACATCGGGACGTGAAGTCTTCACTCTTTGCGTACCAAAATGGTATGACTTTGTTATCATACATACCCAAGAGACATAAAAAATATTTTACTTACTTCAAGTATGCATTTGGAAGACAATTCCATTGATGAGCGTACTGGACCTGAAAATAAATCTATCATCAACACTTTCTACAATTTAACCAAAGGCGGTGTAGATAGTGTTGATGATCTCAGTGAGACATACCCTACTGCAAGAAATACTCGACCGTAGCCAGTGGCCATATATTTTTGCGTTCTGGATATCGCAGGTATCAACAGTCAAGTTTTGTACACAGCGAACAACCGGCTAACAGAAATTCCCCTCTCATGTGCGACGTACTCTGCGTCGTAAAACTGCTAAAATATTAGGAGAAGAAAAGTCTGAAACAAAAGAAATTGTTTCAAAATCAAGATGCATTGTTTTCCCAAGAATGAAAGATGCAAAACCAAGATATTGCTGCTAATGTTACAGAAAAATATGCCTGAAGCACATGTAAACTATATGTTATGATTGTTTGAAAGCCAGCCATGAGATGGAAAGTGATAGCGAATGAGTGTGCATTAATCTGAACTAAGCTATGTAGTACTGGTAGTGTGGGGCGATAATGGCATGTTTTAAATTTAGTAGTAAAATGTAAGTGATATTAATAATATATTTGCACAAGTCTACGTTTCATTTTAGAGTTCTTAAATACCAGAAATGTATGGGGGTCTGTCAACACCCCACGTGGTAACTCACATTCCCTATTTTGACATTATACTGCAGGGCTAATAACCCTTAAATGTGACTGAACAACACCATTTCCGGCCCACATTATGAGAAAAAAGTTCTCATTCATGAATAGTTACCTACATTTGCCTTTTGAACACAGTGTTATAAATATTTATTATTTTCAGGCTTCCTTTCGTTTAAATATTAGTGATACCAAGAAGCATCATAAAGTAGATTACATATAAGTTATAATGGAAATACTTCAGTTCAGAGAATCACAAATATATTGTTATTCCTTTAACCGAGCTGTTCTGTTGATAACAGTTATTCTTGGTCATTGCAACAATTGAAATCGTTGCGATGGAAAAAGGGCAGAAATAAAGAGACGGTATAACATCACACGGGATAAATATTGGGTCTGAGTAAATCTGAACAAAAATGCAGAATCCAAAACGCAAGCATAAGGATGTAAGAGTAGTGGTTCTTGTATAACCTGTCAGTTCTGAAAATTCTGAAATAACTTTGGTTTTTTTTTTTACTTTCTGAGCTGCTCGAGTGTTACCAGCCTTCTCCTAAACCCACAAGGTAAATTATCAAGTTTTCACATGGCTTTTTAATTCTGGCATCAAGAATGTGCCAGGAGATACAGGGCTTGATTTAGAAGAATACCACTGTATTAGTGTGCGATCGAAGACTTTAAATTGCTTGGAAGGGCAGAATATACGAAGCGCTAGTAATATCACGAATTCTTAATGAGTGTGAAACCTAGGCAACAGCTAGAAGTCTGGAGAAACCATGAGAATGGTATGGATAAAAACGCTAACTTCGCTTCATTCCGTCACAGATAATGACGTGATGGGACAGAATAATAAAATGACTGAAATACTCAAGAAAATCCATGGAGGCAGACTTAGATGGCACGGCTATGTCATAACCCTTGTTATGTGGCACCAAGAATGTTGGACATAAATCCCTCTACAAGGCGAGGCATAGGAAAATTCATACGAAGATTTATGGACTCAGTCGGAGAGGATTTGTATGATAAGGGTCGCCAGGAAGAGGACGTCCGTGGAGTGAGCTGGAGAGGACGGATCTACAGCTGTGACCCAACTCAGAGCGTTTCAGTGCTATTAAGCCGAAGAAGATGAAATATAATTTGTAAAAATTCCGTGAATAGTTTTGAAAGTTGCCCAGCGGATAACCTCAAGTAAGTACGATATCTCTGCACGATGGAAGGGAGTTTCATTGACCCGGGTTTCAAAGAGAAATACCATTATCAACTACAAAGTAAGCATTCTTACTCCTCCTATGTAGATATACATATAGACATATACCAGTCAGATTTTTGGACTGAATTGGGTGTGGGTTACTGTAGTCACGTCCTACTTCGTGAACATGGGCAACGGCTGAGTGGCCTAGTAAGTGGTCCTGAGAGTCGGGATACCAGTTGCTACGGAATGGGAGTGGGCATCTAGGACATATTCTGAGTTATGTCCCTGCTTGTGCTCAGGCGGCTAGGACTATACAATCCACCGGTGGTTCATAACCCGTTAGAGGATAGATCCTCACTTGGACTAGGTGCAGGTAGGGTAGCATCCTGCTTTATGAATTTACCGAGTTCAGGACATTTTAAGCAAGCCTCGGACCTATGGGAGTAACGGAGTCCCACTCCCATTTGACAGGCGAGGGACTCCTTGGAAACAACTTGGCGAACGAAATGGAATTCGATGGGGAGCTATCAATATTAATGGGGCTTACGAAAGAAAGAAAGTAGAACTGGCTGAGTCAGCAAAGAGGATGCATTTGGATGTGCTAGGAGTAAGTGATTTTCGGGTAAGGGGAGATAACGAGGAAGAGATAGGAGATTATGAAGTGTACTTGACGGGTGTTAGAAAGGGAAGGGCAGAGTCTGAAGGAGGGCTCTTCATCAGGAATAGAAATAATTTAAGAAAAGGCTAGAAGAATAACAGATAGGGAATCTGCCACCTGGGCGACTGCCCTAAATGCAGATCACTGGTGATTGATTGATTTTTTTTTTTTTTTTTTTGCTAGGGGTTTTACGTCGCACCGACACAGATAGGTCTTATGGCGACGATGGGATAGGAAAGGCCTAGGAGTTGGAAGGAAGCGGCCGTGGCCTTAATTAAGGTACAGCCCGAGCATTTGCCTGGTGTGAAAATGGGAAACCACGGAAAACCATCTTCAGGGCTGCCGATAGTGGGATTCGAACCTACTATCTCCCGGATGCAAGCGCACAGCCGCGCGCCTCTACGCGCACGGCCAACTCGCCCGGTAAGATTGATTTATTGATAGCGATTGATCTCATTTTTAACTTAGAGTTTTCTGTATACTCAGACTGGGAAGACTTGGAAGTAAGGAGACGAGATTCTCTACTGAATGGTATGTTCCCAGCTGTGCAGCTTTTAAAAGTACGAAAAATCATAATACGAAGAATTTTTTATGCTGCTTTTTGAGTAATGTCGCCCTAACACATCGAAGGTAGCGGCCCTAGCCTTAATTAGAGGTACAGCCCCAGTATTTGCCTAGTGTGAAAAATGCGAAACCACGGAAAACTATATTCAGTGCTACCGACCGTGGGATTCGAAGCTACTATCTCCCGAATGCAAAATCTCATCTGAGCGACCCTAACCACACGGTTAACTCAGTCGGTATAAATGGAGATAAATTTGAAGTTTAAGTGAATCAACTCGAGCAAATATTCGTTTATAGGAAGTGGAATTTGAGATTGGAATGATTTACCAAGGCTGATATCCAATAAATTTCGAACTTCTTTCAAGTCTTTAAAAGAAGACTCGGTAAACAGCTGATAGCGAATCTGCACAAATAACTGCAGTTTAGTGGGGAAAAGACTTGTGCAGTACACACCAAGTATCTTTTACATTAGTGAATAAGCTTGGGTGAAATTTGAAAAGTAGGAAAAATCATGAAATGAAGATAAAGTTGGAATTCAAGAGGAAGCATTGGGGCAAATATTAGTTTGTAGGGGATGATAGATTTCATTCATTTTCAATGTATTCTACGTCATTTAAAAACAGACTAGGTAAATAACTGATAGGGAATCTGCCACCTGGGTGACACTTCTAAATTCTAATCAGTGGTGATTGGTTTAGCCGGCCCCGTGGTGTAGGGGTAGTGTGCCTGCCTCTTACCCGGAGGTTCCGGATTCGATTCCCGGCCAGGTCAGGGATTTTTCACCTGGACCTGAGGGCTGCTACGATTGTCCACTCACCGGGAAAGTTGGCCGTGCGCGTAGAGGCGCGGCTGTGAGCTTGCATCCGGGAGATAGTAGGTTCGAATCCCACTATCGGCAGCCCTGAAAATGGTTTTCCGTGGTTTCCCATTTTCAAACCAGGCAAATGCTGGGGGTGTACCTTAATTAAGGCCACGGCAGCTTCCTTCCAACTCCTAGGCCTTTCCTATCCCATCGTTGCCATAAGACCTATCTGTGTCGGCGCGACGTCAAGCCCCTAGCAAAAAAAAAATGTCCACTCAGCCTACATGATTAGAATTGAGGAGCTATCTGACGAAAAGATAGCGGCCCCGGTCTAGAAAGCCAAGAATAACGGCCGAGAGGATTTGTCGTGCTGAGCAGCGGTCGCGTGGTAGGTCAAGGCCCTTCAAGGACTGTAGTGCCATGGGGGGGGGGTGATTTGTTTACGTCATCGTCAGCTAACCGTTCCGAGTCACTCATCTAATTTGATGGAATTAAATATGACACTACCGTTGACTTTACAACAAAATTATTTTTTATTATTAAATTTAGGATATGTTAGTTGATTATTCACCAAAGGATCATTGATACATGTCTGGTGCGGCCCAAACAGTCCCATTGTTAGTGCATCCAATATCAGACCAGCCTTCAATTTCGTCGTAGAGCCGAGAATGTGAAACGGGTCAAGAGCGTAGGAAGTCACAATGGTAACTCAAGCCACGAGGCGGTTCAGTTCCAAAGTATATGGAGGACGCTGTGCTTCGTTATAAGAACATTATAATGAGGAAACTTCATACACCTTACCGGAAGGAGATAGACAGTAAGACGGAAGAGAGCTGTACGAAACCCAAGATCGTTTAAGAGCGAGGGAGGGTGTTGCATCTCACGCATGCCACACGTATATAACAAGATCACTTTTTTCCAATATCGTTAGTGCATGTCGAGTTCCAATAGGGTCTCGTCCCCTTTCTTCTTTATTCCACACAGTTGGCGTGCCATTGATAACGATCATGAGTAAACAGTGGGGCTCTGCCGAAGGAGGGTGAGGAAGAAAATAGAAATGGAGTGGAATATTGTTTGGTGCGCGTGTGAGCGAGCCGCCATTTTGCCAAGTGTATAGCAATATTCGCAATCATTAACAGTAAAAGGGATCGAGTATTGTATGTGCTGCCCATTGAGGAGGAGATGTGAGGAGGGGAACATAAAGTGCCTCAGGCAGATAGAACAAAATATGATGGCTAGCATTATCTAAAATTGAGAGATTCTTATCTAGTTCGTTTTTTGATATCTCTTCCACTGATTTGTGAACAGATTAAAAGATAGAAGTGTTTTACGGCTTCGCTATGTTTATACCGACGTAATGGAATTTTAGCCAGGATTTGCAACGGAAATTTTGTTTGGTTCTCTAAAATTTATCCCTCGTTCAGTGTATATTTTTTTGCCCCTATGAGGTGGGGGTGGTAAAATATAACCACAGTATCCCCTGCCTTTCCAAGGAGGCTACTAAATGGAGTAACACACCAGAGTTCACAATTTGGCAACGTGATTTGAGAAGCAAAGATCCCTAGACTGAGCCTGGCATTGCTCTTACTTGCATCAGGCTCCTCACATTCCATAGAATAGAATACTCCATCCATTAGTTCCGGGGGAGAGAGCACTCGTTTATTGCAATTCATTAAGTTCGATACATGCATTCCATTTTTCTCTTATAATTATTTGGCTATTCCTACACTAAATGTAAATTATTTTGTCCTAGACGTTAACAATGCTATACAGTCTAGGAAAACATGAATCTTCCACTTCCTTAGCTTATGTAGTGCTTAGTTCTGCGCGACAAATCTTATGGAGCTATCCTCCCATTACAACATACCTTATGACCGAATTGAATGAGTGGATGACAGTATGAATTAGAAAAGGGTCGGTTTCATGGTTGAAATGTAATGAACTACATTGAGCATTCCATTATGAGTGCCTAAATTAATCAATGAATGGATGAATGACTGAGTGCATGAACGAATCAGATTGAATTTAATGCCAGAGTGAATGGATAAACACTCTTCTGACCCAGTCACGGATAGCCGCCAGCTGGAGAGAGAGCATTCAGCAGAGGATGCGTGCTTGATTGTGAATTGATGAAATAACTAGAACATATAATTGTGGATAAAAGATATACCGACTGCCTAAATAGATGAATAAGTTGATGGACGGCTGAATGCAAGAAAGAATGGACTGGATTCTAAGTCCTCTCTCCCAGTCGCGGATAGCCACCAACTGGGGAGAGAGTTTCATTAATTAATGAAAGGATGTTCTCGTTCAATTCACCTATAGACTACTGAACGTCCCTTACATTCAACTCTTCTATTTCTCCCCGTTATTCTCATCTGACCCCCACGGTAGATTTCAAGACATGGAGAATTTTTAAATTTTCACGCCCTTTGTGACTTTTCCACTTCATTTCCCGAACTTCTCATCTTTTAAAGGATCGAATATCTTCCATATCACACTACCATGTGTCTTCCTTTTCTGTTCGTGTAGAATTTCGTGGAGAATTTCAAGCGTCACACGAGATTGTATAGAAATTTCGGCTATACATCCAACTAAATTCTAAATTTTATATTGATAAAAAGGTGGAGGATATTTTTTGAAATTAGTTCCAGAACCCGGCGTTGTCATGACCGAGCAGAGTGGTCGCGCGTAATTAACGCGCTACGGCTAGCGAGCTAAGCTCTGCATTCAGGAGACAAGTGGGTTCGAACTCCGCAGTCAGTTGTCCTGAGAATGGTTTTCTGTGACTTCTCATTTTCACTCCCAAGCAAATAGCGGGACAAACAAGAAAGCTACGTCTTCTCCGTACAGGCCATGAAGGCCCTTGGAAGGGTGGAAGGTAAAGGCTTCCACTATCCGTAACCTCGGCACTTGATGGGGTAGAGTGGTTAGCTCTAAGCCCGGCCGTCTTTGCCCCCAGGAATTAACCTGGTACTCATTTTTGGTGTAAGATGAGTGAACCTCAGGTCCATGTGCACCTTCGGAAGTGGAAATATCGTTTCTTAAATCTTACGACAGTTCCTATTAATAGGCCACAATTTTTCTACCTTCTTACTCAAACTTTAATTCACCATGATTAATTTCATCTTCATTAGCTCTTCAAATGAGACTGACGTCAGGGAAGGCATACGGTCCTAAAAATCATGCCATGTAATTTCATTTCACCCCATCCCCGAGCCCATATGAGGAAATGCGATTTAATTGAGTTCCATGAAGTATAGCTAATCAGCTAAAAATTTTAATTCCCGTAGGAACAGCAATGATCATAGTGGCGGATGTAAAGTAGGCTCGTGTATCTACGTCTATTCCTACAGTAAATATATGATGTGCTCAAACAACAAATCCGAGAGAAGACCAATTGCTATTATTGCATAAATTATACCTAAAGTTGGCAGAAATGCATACTCGGTGACGTCATGGTGACTGGTTGGAGCCTCCGTCAATTTTCTGTTGAAATCAAGATTGTCACAAAGCAGTAAAATGAGTATATTGCAGGGGTGGCCACTAACGTTACTTCTGGGAGCCGCAAATTTAGGAGACAAAAAATTGGGAGCATGTTTAGAAAATGCTTTATAAAATAAAGACACGTTTTTCATTTTATAACAAATGAAGGAACATTTATTTTCTACACTACACAGAACATTATTTTTCAGGTACACATCAAGGAATGAGATTTTACTTTTGAGAATTGCTTTTTCTGAGTGTTCATTTTTGCTGTTAGGTTTTTGAAATCTGGCTGATAATTGGTAAGAGCAGTTCGCACAATTTCGCTTAAATGTTCATCAGTTCGTTCAGACCGATATGTAGATTTAATGAATTTAATCGTTGAGTACAGTGATTCACACACATAAGTAGTCCCAAAGATTGAGATTAATCTTTTGGCACACTGTTTTGTTAGTGTGTATTTTTCTTCTGGAACATTCTTACAAAATTCTATGGTAGAAATGCCATTTCGTATGAGTCCTTTTAATCCTTCGTCCTCTTGCAGTTCTTGTAGCTCCAACTCTACAGCTGCTGTATCCTTTGTTATTGGTGATGAAACAGGACTGCCATCGCTCACAACATCAACAGAAAAAGGATTTTCTAGGAATGATCTCAAATCATTAAATCTGCCATTGATTTCTTCAGCACAGCACACGACTGCCTATACGTGAACGCGACTGGCTTCACCTCACGACACTGGCTCACTGACACTCTCCCGCTCAAAGCACTATCAAATGGAAGGCGCCGGAACTATCTTCACCTCCCACGTCTTACCACTGACCTACAGCGCTAATAACGTTAAGCCGCACATCACTGCTACTGACTGACAACAGCCACGAGATGTCGTTAGATTCCATTAATTATATCATTTAATTTAACTCTAAAGTTGGTGTCAAGAGCCGCACAAGACTGGTATATTGTGTCTCGCGACTCCGTGGAGCTGGAGTGGTTCAACTCTACCGTTACAGTTGTCTTGCAGGACTCTATTATACTAACTGCTATTGGTCACCATTACTTCCACAACATTTTAACCACGTCGGTTAGAAATTTGAAAATTGCGCTAAATTTTCAAAATGTTCAAATATCTCCAATTTATTCGGATTTGAAACTACTGTGAACGCAGTGAGGAGGAAAAAGCAGAATTAGAGGAATGGAGTAAGCTGAAGAAGTCTGCAGCAGATCGCATCCGCGCAGCAGGACATGCAGTACAGCACTGTGAAACATGTTGACTGTGAGTCGGCTGTAGATGACGAGGCATTCACCGGAGTACTCTCACTGACCATCCCTAATCACCAAGCCCGAGTGTCAAGCGGCCGAGTTTGACAGAATCTGGCAAGCTGCCCCTAAGCACTTTAGTTTTGTGTTTATAGACAACGAGTTTTGTTTCGATCATGCTGTGTGTGACAGGCCGTGGACAGGAAGGGCTTTAAATTCCTTACAGCCCGAACGATTGAGGGGCTGCGCACCGAGTTTGTTTTCGAAGATGTAACTAGGTTCGTCGTATGTAGATTTTGCTACACTCAACTCGCGAAATGGAGGATGCCCCCACTTCGTAGTTCGAATGGATTTCGCTACTCACCTGAGCCTGACCACCATGTATAAATAATTGGACGCAATAACGGAGAGACTGGTATCGCCTCGACTTCCGTTCATTCAGACACGGTGCCTACGGATGGGAGTAGATATCACAGGTAAAACTAGCCAGTAGATGTAAACTCAATGCTTATTTGTTTATCACGGCAGCTGGATGATGATTACGGCTAACACGGTCCAGCGAGGGGGTGTATTCTGCCCTAAGGCAGGTCCGAACCTCCGTAGAGGTGTGCCTGGGCCGTAGTTTACGTACGCTAGGGTGGCCAGTTCATTTCCGCTCATCCATTCCCTTAACCACCCCCCCCCCCCCAAACAGCGCGTGGTAACCCATCCAAATCTTGACCACGCCCAATGTTGCTTAACTTCGGAGATCTCACGGGATCAGGCGTTTCAACACGGCTACGGCTTCTTTTTCTTCTTCTGCTTTCCTGTCCGTATGTGTGCCCACAATGGACACTCCCAAGTATCACTCAGGTTCGACTCTACTGATCCTTACAGAGTACTCCCTGCGGTTGATGTCTCCGCTAATGGAATGCCGTTTCTATTCAAACCGGGCGAGTTGGCCGTGCGCGTAGAGGCGCGCGGCTGTGAGCTCGCATCCGGGAGATAGGGGGTTCGAATCCCACTGTCGGCAGCCCTGAAGATGGTTTTCCGTGGTTTCCCATTTTCACACCAGGCAAATGCCGGGGCTGTACCTTAATTAAGGCCACGGCCGCTTCCTTCCAACTCCCAGGCCTTTCCTATCCAATCGTCGCCGTAAGACTTATCTGTGTCGGTGCCTAGCCCTAGCAAAAAAAAAAAAAAGAAGTTTCTATTCAAGGCCTCTTCGGCTGTACGCCGCCATGTTGCTCTCGGGTACCCGCGTCCTCTCCTTGGTTTCTCGACTGCAAGAACTCCCTTAAGGGATGATCTTCATTTCGACGTTGTACGTGTCCTTACCAGCGCAATTGCCACTCCTCCAATTTCTTACTGACGTGGGCCTCGTATATGCTCATTGCGAACTCGGTTCAAGACGGTGACACCCGCAGCATCCGCATTTCCGTTACATGGGAATAATAGAGAGCAGGCACCAACGAATAATATGTGCGGTGGTGAGGTCGAAGCTAGGGTATGCAAGTTGACAGTGATGGTAATGCTATGATTCAGAAGCCGTTACCGGACGATTTGCCCAAATCGAAGAAGTTGGCTGCAAGACAGCAAACCGTGGCATGGAGTGAAACACACTGCTAAGACATAGCCCTGAGCGGAAACTCTGTTTTTTTTTAACATTAAATAAACACTCAGAAGAGCTTTCGGTTCCATCCAATTACCACGGTGTACCGCAAATATTTACACCCACCGTCTAAGTAACCCCTAATATGAAGGCCACAGGTGAAATCAGGCGTCGTAAAAGACGCATATGTTCTAAATGGCCATGAAGACCGCGCGTCGTTGAGGACATGTACAGCCGCTCAAAAGAAGACTGAGCCCAGAGTATTGTACAAAATTCATCACGGGTACAATTTTCTCAGAAGCAATTATCCAACCTATAGATATAGTGTCTTATGTGGATTTCCACGGGGGTTTTACGTACATGGAAGGTGAATTATACTTTGAAAATAAGTGAGTCTCATAAAATATTAAATTTCAGGAGGATACAGCACCACACACTCACTGGTTTTGTTTAGAGCGACTATATAATACGTTTAAAGGCGTAATCGCCACCGAGAATATAACGCTCCATGAAATAGAGTATAGAGACTTCGCAGATGAGTGTGTTAACAAGAATCATTTTTGCTATTTGCTTTACGTCGCACCGACACAGATAGGTCTTATGGCGACGATGAGATAGGAAAGGCCTAGGAGTGGGAAGGAAGCGGCCGTGGCCTTAATTAAGGTACAGCCCCAGCATTTGCCTGGTGTGAAAATGGGAAAACACCGAAAACCATCTTCAGGGCTGACGACAGTGGGGTTCGAACCCACTATCTCCCGGAGGCAAGTACATAGCTGCACGCCCCTAACCGCACGGCCAACTCGCCCGGTAACAAGAATCCAGCCTTTCTTAAAACACTGTGCAAAATGGTCGTTCAGGTGAGTTTTACTCATAATTTGTCGTATTGCCATCTAATCGGCTACAGAGGCATTAATACATAAAACCTAACCGCATGACACTACACCCTGATGGGCTTTGGCCTACCAAGCGACCGCTGCTCAGCCAGAAAGCCTGCATATTACGAGGTGACAAACGGCCAGTGCGACGAATCTTTGGTTTTCTAATCCGCGGTCGCTATCTCACAGTCAGATAGCTCCTTAATTATAATCACGTAGGCTGAGTGGACCCCAGGTCCAGATAAAACTACTGACCTGGCTGGGAATCTAATCGGGGGCCTCCGGGTAAGAGATAAGCACGCTACCCCGAGACCACTGAGCCGGCTACATTAATATAAAGTCACTGTAATCTTAAAAATAATACGTTACATATAATTTAATATATTTAGTTTATATCAAAAGAAATGTATTCTACACCACAAACCTTGATGCTGAGACTTCAGCACAGTCCGTCCGATTCTTTCCTTGATTATTGTTGAGAGAATATGGTTGTCCAGTTGTACCTGTGGGTGTGTCGGTGGACGCTCTTTCCAGTCTTCCTCCATTTACGTCTGTGGGTTATTTGAAATAATAATTATGCAGATCAAATATGACAATCTTGTAAGTTTTCCGAACTGAGTGGCTCAGACGGTTGAGGCGTTGGCCTTCTGATCCCAACTTGGCCGGTTCGATTCTGACTCAGACCGGTGATATATTAAGATGTTCAAATACGCCAGCCTCGTGTCGGTAGATTTACTGGCACGTAAAAGAACTCCTGCAAGACAAAATTCCGGCACCTCGGCGTCTCCGAAAACCGTAAAAGTAGTTAGTGGGACGAAAAGCAAATAACATTATTATTATTTAGTTTTGTCAGTTTACGTCCTTCCCATTGTTATAGATTTTAGGAGACCTTCAGGTGTCAGAATGACATAGGAAATCATTCAGTTTCCAACCCCGTCAGTCGGATCGAACTCATCTTCTAGGAAGCAGAAAGACCACTAACCAACCAACTGCGCCGCTGATATCGGCACATATCAGAAATGATCGCATCTCCCCTCTAAGTCTTGTCAGCAGTCTCTCAATTTGAATGGGCGTGTTACTGCTTGCCAGTTGAGTAATCGTTAAATTATCGAAAGTGAAGGCCCGTTTCACCCATAACGGTTTTAACCGCCCGGTAGCATGCACGCTGCTATCGGTAATGCACAGTTTGAATCTACATAGCCACAATTCTCAACGTGCCGGGAGGTCACAGTACCATATGAGTAATTCTAGCCCGTTGACCCAATTAGGGCCTTGAGCGCTTGTGACCAATAATTTTCTAGCTGGGGATTGCATTGCTGTGGGTAGTTTGTAGACTTTTTGAGTGTCACACTTGACAGATCCTTAACTTACCGACAACACCTAAATAATACAACAGCCAAAGTTCGTTCCAGGAACAACATCCTTCAAAATCTGTGTGGTACTACATGGGGATCAACAGCTGCAACACTTCGTTGCTCTGCTCTGGGCCTAGTCTATAGTACAGCAGAATATTGTCCTCCAGTTTTCTAAACAGCAAATATACCAGCAAACTGTACATCCAGCTCAATACTACAGTACATACAATCACAGTTTGTCTAAAAACTACACCAATATTTTGGCTTCCAACTTTAAGTCACATTCATCCACCTGCACTAAGAAAACAGGATGCTTTGTTACGTGAATATAAGAACATATTGGACCACCCGGACCTTCGAATTCATGAATACATTCCAACTGCAATATCTTGCAGGTTAAAATCCAGACATCCAGCAATAATATCTGCTGTTGAACTTTTCAATACGGGCTTCAGTATAAATAATCATCGGTAAGAAAGATGGATCCAACATAAACCCCCAAACATTACAACTGTTTTAAATACCCAAATTAGCCGGGCTGAGTGGCTCAGACGGTTAAGGCGCTGGCAGGTTCGATCCTGGCTCAGTCCGGTGGTATTTGAAGGTGCTCAAATACGACAGCCCCGTGTCGGTAGATTTACTGGCACGTTAAAGAACTCCTGCGGGACTAAATTCCGGCACCTCGGCGTCTCCGAAGACCTTTAAAAGTAGTTAGTGGGACGTAAAACAAATAACATTATCATTATTATTAAATACCCAAATTAAACCAGCTGGTTTTGATCTGCCTCGTGGAAAACTGCCATCAGGATTCGTACAAACCATGGAGTATATAATGACTTCCACTACAAATGGAACAAAATTTCTGATCCATCTTGTGTTTGTGGAGCGAATCGCCAGTCCATCCAACACATTGTGCATCAGTGTCATACTCTCGGGAGATCTGAAGGACTTTCTGACGCTGACTTCAGATGCTGTTAACTGGACATACATACATAGTCATTGTATACTCTGTTTCATGTCTATCAGTAATAACGCCCTAGTTATTTTAGTATATCATTTTATATTGCTGTATATTCCAATGTGTTGCCATACGCTAAATAACACTAATGCTATAGAATCGCACTGACCACGATATGGGCTGCAATCTTTATGGGGTTTGAATCTGCTACTACCAAGCACCTACTTAAATACTATGTATATATATTTTATAGTATTTTCTGTGCGCTGTGGTTCAGAACGTGAATATTTCAGCCTGCTTCCCATTTGTACAGTTCACATTCAAGATAAGCAAAATAGACGCCGAATTATTGAAGTGTCTGCTGGAAATTAGAGCTATTTAATGAATCAAGGAACTGGGAATTTTCAAGAGTTGTCCAATCTTCTTCTTATCCCTCCTAGCCTTTTTAAATTTATTGGGGCCATTACACGATGCGGATATAGTCCATTTTACGGCCGGATGCCCTTCTTGACATCAACCCTATTACGTGTTTCTGTGGTGGTCGGTAGTGAGTAGTATACAGATAGAGAGTATTAAGATAAATATAGACACCCAGTCCCCGAATAATAGGAATTAACCATACGCAGTTAATATCCTCGGCTCGGTCTGGAATCGAACACTAGACCCTCTGAACTGAAGGCTAGTACGCTGACAATTCAACCCATCGAGCATATCAATAAATAAATAAATAAATAAATAAATAAATAAATAAATAAATAAATAAATGAAATCCGATTAACTGAGTTTAACTTTACAACTGTAATGTTATTGATATTATCCATTGCGACACGACTTATCTGGTTGGTCGCCTCCAACAGAGTTGGCTAATTATGTAGCTCAGGCGTATGTTCCAACACACTTATAAAATTTCCTATACCATGCAACTTCTGCCCTAATTGTCTTGCTGACACCTCGACAGAGAGCTCAACGACATGCATGGGCCTGCGAACATCGGCAATGGACCATGGAACAGTGGCGGCATGTGATATGCTCTGATGAATTCCGGTTCCAGTTGTATCGAGCTGATGAACGTGTGAGAGTGTGGCGTATGCCCCTTGAAGCTATGGATCTTATGGGACAACAAAGTTGAGTCTAGGCGGGATGTAGCTCAATTGCCGTTATGTCGGGAATAAGTTTCGCTATTCTACGATATACTGTATATAGCAGCGGTCGGAATTTATGTTTAGAAGTCGATATGAAATAAATTAAGAAATTCTCATATGTTCGACCCTACATAAGTTTGTTCCTAACTGCAGTAGAACAAGGACACCCACATGAGGAATAAGAATTGATATTTGAACGATCAAATTGCCAATTATTTAAATTTTATTGCAAATTTGCTATGGAATATGGAAGGACTGATATAATTAAAAGCCTACTGCATTAATGATATCCCTTTCAAGTCGAATGGACTAAGCATTTCGGGTCACATAGCCGTCAGCTAGCACTCGGAAGATATTGGGTTCGAACTCCACTTTCGCAGCCATGAAGGTGGTCTTCCTTGGTTTCATTTTCACACCAGGCAGATGCTGGAGATCTCATGGAGATGAAAGTTGAAAGAGGAGAACTTGTGTATATAGGTACATGTTAGATAACTGAAATCATATTGATCAAACATCAAGAACATAAATATTTTATATAACGTGCAATTCCAATAGACAGTTTGACATTTCGGAATGTTTATCTTAATAATAAATGCACCAACTACAGTAATCAAAAGTAAACAAGATTCTGCTTTTATCAACAGTTAAGTGATAGAAACGTAGGTAAATGTAGTTTAGTAAACAAACATGTCAAAAGCGAAAAAATAAAGTAAAACAAAAATACGAACTTGAAACTAACTTTACCCTTGCGTAGGTTGTAATTTTACGTAATCTGTTTCGAATAGTTTAACTTCAAAATGCTTTGAATATCCGGTTATATGTCGAAGGAAATGAAAATTCTAAGATTCCTCCTTAAATTATTGTCAGTGAGCTTTCCTTCTACCTTCATCATAACAGAAAATCTCTGTTCAGTACTTCGTATGAGTTACGAGAGAAATATCTGTATTGCTTTTTACTATTTGTTTACGTTGAACAGCAACAGACAGGTTTTATGGCGACGATCGAGTAGGATAGGGCCAGGACTGGGGAAAAAGCAACCATGGTTTTAACTAGCTCCAGCATGTGCCTGGTGTGAAAATGAAACCAAGGACTGTGGGAGTGGGGATCAAACCCAATATCTCTCGAATGCTAGCTGACGTTTACGTGACCCGAAATGCTTAGTCCACTCGACCTGTGATATATTAAAACCATCCACCGTAGAACTGTCGGGCCACTGCCATGCCTGAGCTAATGTAACGGATGTATCTCTGTTGTCGGACAGGTACCGCACATTGTTTTCCATTCTCTATGTGTTTGACTATACAGTATTTAACTGATTAAATGGTCTTAAGATATATTACAGAATAGTGCAATATTTACATCAAAGAGTGTTCTTTGCATTCCCTGCAAATCTGCCCGCATAGTAAGTACTCTTACTTGCCAATCGGCGAGTGCCCAATCAGCTACCCTACTCGGCCAGTGCACGGAAATCTTTTGAGCGTGGAGTGTGCCAAACTGTCTTTGGCATTGTATGGACTTCCTATAACTTCGCCATATTTCTCTCCTTTGTCTTTGTTATCCGTCCCTTTCTTTGGCCAACTCTGCTTCTCTCCCCACGGCGAAAGTATAAAGTTTTCTTCTTTTCCTGTCTTCGTGGTCAATCTCCTAGTCAGAGAGAGGGCGTTACCGTCTATATGGCCCACCTCCGCCTTCAGGGCAGGAATGAAACTGGTGATGATGATGATGATGAAGATGATGATGATGATGATACGTGTTCACTAGATCGCTGCTTAGAGCTCTTCCGGCCAGCAATGGGTAGAATGCAGAGCCCAAAGCTAGTTCTGCTTGGACCAGCGTGAGTGCAAGTCAGGCAAGCCCAAATACTCACAGGCCTAGTGTACGGTTTAACTTGTGTGTGAGTGAAAAACGGACAAACTCTAGACAGTGGAGACAGATTGTTTTGTTAAAAAAGATCGAAGTATTTATGTTAATGTTGTTATTAATTTTCTCGTCGAAGTATTTATACTTTAAAAGGACATCATGCTACTGGAAAGAACACAACTGTGATAAACTTCACCAAACGAGACACGCCCCGACCAGTGCGATACGGTGCGCATAACTGGAATTTTGACGTCATGAAGCCAGATGAAAGTGACATCGAGATGATCCAGCTCAATGTTATATCATATCAAGTGTACATAAAATGCACGAAGCAATAAACAAATTGATAAAATGCTCCGTAATTTTGCAAGCGAGCACTCCTTC
Source organism: Anabrus simplex (assembly GCF_040414725.1). NCBI lineage: Eukaryota > Metazoa > Arthropoda > Insecta > Orthoptera > Tettigoniidae > Anabrus > Anabrus simplex. Next base: position 259,870,144 of record NC_090265.1, on the reverse strand, counting down.
TTCCTCATAAACGGTTACCGTAAAAAAGGCACTATTGATTCTGCTGGTTTTGGTATAAAATGTTTAATCTTCCAATGGAGCTACCACATATAACACTTGTGGAATAAATGCGCAAATATGGGACTTTTTTATTCAGGGTGAATCATGGCGCCCAGGTTTCCGCTACAAGGTTCATAATGGTGTAGGAGCAATTCGATTAATGTTAAAGCAACATATACCATTTTACATAGATATTGGTGGGGATAAAGCCATGATCAGTAACGAAAATCAGCCTACTACGTGTTAGTCATGTAATGCAGTGGGTCAGTTACGGGTTCAATACCCACGACGTAAACAACCTGTCCAGCAAACCCAACAACTTGCCAGTCTCATCTGAGCGACCTTGATGAGTTGGAAATTGCCTAAACAGTGCTTTCCACTGCAAACCGCGTAGCTGACAATTGACAACGCTTCACACAGTTCACCACCTACAATAGTTACGTACACGAAATTAAAGAGGCAACACAAATGATCAACAGAAAACTATTCCGTCCATTTCTGAGATTCATAGGCCCGCGCTTGATGAGCTATAACACATCAACTTGGGCACGAGATCAATCGATTGTTGATCAATGATGAAGTGGACATTCGTTTACGCCCTGATGACAAGTCTCTCCGCATATGGTAGCCAAAAGGGGGACGTACACCACTGGTTCACATTCAAGGAACTATAACGGCCGCAGTGTACTAACACAACATTCTGCGACCCATAGTAAGTTGTTTCGCAGAGACTGTACGATATCGGTTTACTCTACAGGACGATAAACCTCGTCCTCATCGTGCAGTAGCTATGGATGTATATCTGGAGGGACGTGGGATCGGAAGAATGGACTGTCCAGCGTCTTCTCCGAACATCATCTGCATAGACCATGTAGATATTTCTTAAAAGAGCAATTTCCGAACGTCAACACCCGCCAATAACGGTTCACGCCCTAAAAATGCTGCCATCGAGGAGTGGGACTTTTAGCTTCAAGAAATACTCAACGTTTTGGTAATGAGCATGCCCCGACGCTTTCAGGAGTACGTGAGGGTTCGGGAATGACGAAGACATTATTGGTTCATTAGATTGCAATGAAAACTGTCTTGAATTTAGAGACTTTTTTTTTAGTGTAAATGACCCACGTAATGTATATCATCGTTGCGCCAGGAAAAACCGCTAAGTGATAATTTCACCTTACAACTTGAGACGTTCCTAACTCTCTAACTAATTTTACAAACACTAAACTGCATTTATATTGAAATTATGAAATATCTGCATTTAAAATGGAAATTATGAAAATTAATATTTATTAAATAAAATACACAATCGTCCGACCTTGTATTCACACTTACTTCTTACCTGCTTACTTACACATACGTTATTTGAAGGGCGCGAGCTGCCACTCAGTGCAGCAATAATAGAATGAGAATCTTGACTATCTCTAGGGCGTGGGGTAATAAGCTTACTTTTGACAACATACCATATAAGTTCTGGGAAAAGGAGATTGGCGTTCGGTTTCCCCATTAATTTTGAGGTTAAGATATTTTACTGTTATAGAAATAAAACTATAAATTCATTTGATAGAACAAAATGTATTATTTAAATAATATATAAAATTAGTGAGTCTTGTTGCGATAAAACAGATGAGAATATGAAATTATGGCATTGCAACTGAAAGAAACTAGGCATGAATTTGAATTATTCTTGACCGGACATTTAACAATTTATACAAAGTATATCCCTCATCGTTTCACTTGACTGTACCTTCAACACTTTGAGTGTAATTACGACGTATTCCTTAAATCTGGTGTTTACTGTAGATGTGTCACGCCTAATTTGGTGATGTATCCATATGACTGTTTCTTCTCCATATCATATGGCTTCTTTGTAAGTCTGGATGGTATTACTTCATTGCAAGTGGTATCCTTCGATGACTCCATGGTAAGCCTTTGCGTCCGTATCTTCAACTAGGTGACCGACCAACTTTGGCCTCACTCTCTCAGTGACCCAAGACTAATGCCTCACTGAGTCTTCTCCATCTCGTCCCCTTAATGACCAACTGTGGCCTCTGCTTCCAGTAGAATAATAACTGTCCACTTATCCATTTGACTTCTTCACTGTTCAGCTTCCGTTTAACTAATGACTAACGCTACAAGATACAGCCACCTTTTATAGACGTTGCATGGCACACCTACGTAATCACCAGAAATAACAATGACCTACTCCCACAACGCCTCAAACTGTTGCATGTAATGGTGAAATGCCCTGGGGCTCCTGAGTATCTGAGCGCATTGCTAAATGCTCACGATGACGTAGCCATGACGTGGCGATGACTTAACAGGAATTTCAGCAGTATTGCACAATATAGCAATGCCATATCCAACATCTGATATATAATAATTCTCACTGCACATGTCTTGAGTGTTATTCTACACATACGTATATATGCATACATCTAAGTACAATCCTGCAAGCGACAAGCATTGCAAAATATTGAATTGAATAAGAATGATAATTACAATAATAGTAATAATATCACAGATAAAATAATAATAATAATAATAATAATAATAATAATAATAATAATAATAATACAGATATCATTTTGTAACGGGATTTGAACCGTTACAAACTCTGACCAGAAAGGTTATATCATTGAAGGTTGAGTATTGCATGAACTATATCAACGAATATTCGTTCTGTGATACAAGTGGTGCGGGTCAGTATAGCTCCCCTCAAAATTGTCACATAGCGGTATTTCGAGGTGCAACGACGATGTGCTACTAGACATTATCTACGTTAACTGAATCTTCACAATTGAATATAAATGCCAGATCCAACTTACATAATTTTTCTCTGCTTCCTGTTCGAGAGTAGATTAACGCCGCGTGTTCATAGCCAGTCACGGCTCTATATCTAGCCAGATGCGAATTTTTATTTTGATGGCCAATCTAGAGCCGCACCCCAAACACTGACCATCACTTCCAAAAGGTGTCACAAGGAATATTCTTCTTTCCATTCTATATTAATCTGCCCTAATGTTCTTTTGAACACTTTACTAAGTTACTTCCCCGCCGGGTTGAGTGGCTCAGACGGTTGAGGCTCTGGCATTACGTCCCCAATATGGAAGGTTCGATCCTGGCTCAGTTCGGTGGTATTTGAAGGTGCTCAAATACGTCAGCCTCGTGTCGGTAGATTTACTGACTCGTTAAGGAACACCTGTGGGACAAAATTTCAGCACTTAGGCGTCTCCGAAAACCATCAAAATGTAGTTAGCGGGACCTATAAACAACAAAATCATTATTACTAGCAGTTTCCCGCTGGCTCCGCCAGCAATGTACAATGTATGGTGTTGTTCGTTACTATCCTCACGGATGTATTTGCAAAGTTCCGACTTAATGAAATAAAGCCCATGATCTGATGCGGTAATAGAATGTAATATTGTGTCAAGAAAACACTTTAAAATACATTACACAAAGAAATTGAATTAAACGTTCTTTGATACAACACTACGCGCCGAACTATTAAAAAGTCCTTCAAAGATCTTCGTCATGGAGACAAATGTACTCATAACTATTCTCATAATCTACCAATGTAAGTAGTTATTACCTCAAAAGAAAGCGCTTGATCCGCTGAGCGGTTTTAGATCAAAACGAACTGCGTACCTCAATTAGAACGAAAGATATGATTGGTTCAAGGAGAAAAAATGTTGAAGAAATGAGACGTCAAATTTAATGTGCACTCATAACTTTGCTCAGAACGAACCAATTTGAATAGTTATGGTTAAGAGCTGAAATGAAAGAGCCCGATCCACTGAGTGTTCTTAGGCCAAAACGAACTCCGTACCTCAATTAGAACCAAAGATATGATCGCTTCAGAGATACAAAATATTAAAAAAATGAAATAATTTGAGGAAAGTGGAAGTTAAGTGATTTATAGTACCTGATGACAAATTTTTGCATGAATACCTTTAAGTTAAAACAAAAATGAAGGAAATCGACGGGATAGAATGGCTGGACTGAATGACTTTAGTTTTCATCAATTTTTTTAATATATAGATTATTATATTACATCCCATTGGTTCCTTAAGTGAATGTGCTTTTTACGCAATTGCCACTCTTAAAAAGCGCTCGATTTCCCCTCCTTCCCAAGTTTACATCCATATCATAAATTAGGTGGTTGGGGGGGGGGGGGATCCTCCTTCATGTAAGAAGCTAATCCTCCGCGCTTGAAGCACGGACCGCTCAGAGAGCACAGATGACCACATACTCAACTCATCACTGCCATAATCTTATCCAAAGGGTCAGATCTCTTCCCCTTTCTCTTATGATTATTGTTGATCCCAATAACCACGTTGTCTTGCCCCTTAGATTACCACCCGCAGCACAAGAAGGGTGATCTCATTAACTTTTGAAATACCGGTTGTTACAGAATGCAATAATCGAATTCCTAGGGATGATAGATGGGTTCAAGTTTAAAAACTTCATAATACGTCCGTACTGAACCGAGAATAAAATAGGAACAAAATAATGGGTCCATCTATTCGATACAAAACAATACTATAATATTAAATACAACATTTAATTGTTAACTGGGACCGGTTTCAACGCTTATTCTGCGTCATCTTCAGCCAAAAATCTTTTAAAAAACAGACATTGACATATTTAAAATATAATACAAAACAATGCACAGTACACATGAAAATATAAAATTTAAATGATTAAGTGTGATCTGAAATCACTTCTTACAACACTAGTTTAAAATTAACAAAAAACAGCATTCCTTAAATCACTGCTTAGTCCTGATAGTAACTTGATGTTCTGGGTTCACATTCGCGTCGCCGAAGTTCAATGTACAAAAAGAGATTGTGTCAATGTTCGAAGAACAAGCACTTGTTTTATGCAGTCGAAACGTACGAAAACAAAATATAAGGCCAAAATGGCCGTATTGAAAGGTTAGGTGCCTTGAAATTTAAAATATATCACCGGTCGAGTTGTTTACCTCTGTGATTATGACCAGTTGAGACGGAGTAGTAATCACACTGGAGATCAAATGATGTGCAGAGCCTTGATGATTTTCATCTACCATAAGGCAACAGACTAGAAGAGACGCGACACATGACCTAGATGTTAAGCACCTTGTATTGACAGTCACCATCGTCAGTAGTACGGACATGGGTTATGTGAAACACTTCTACGGAAAATTAACGCAGAACTGCATAACGCGGATTTGCATTTCATGTTGATGTCATATCTAATTAAAACTTTGTTTAAGGACAAATGATAAATAAATTTATTATGTGTTTTCCAACACCTAGTGTCAAGTCTCCTTTCAGCGTACTAACAGGAGAGTTCATAGGAGAGTTGTGTAAGGTACGCTGTGAGATATATAGTATATAACAGAATAGAAGTTCAGTACTATGAGGCCTTTGAAGGTGGGAGTACCACAGATTTATGCGTCAGTGAAAAGTAATTCCTGTAATAAGCTAGACAGAGTGCTTTTTCCCAGAGGAATCATATGCTAAAAGGGATGACTGTTCATATTAGTAACAATTCTGGGCTTTTCTCATGAGAGTACAAGGATAGTGGCAAGAAGCAAGTTAAATAGTAATGTTTCGAAAAAGCCAACAGATAAAAAATATATTCTAAATGAATAGTACTACCAACATGAATGTATTTAGTTTAAAGCAATAATAACAATGTACACTTCCACATATATCCAAAATTTAAGTTCACAATCTTATTAATGACCTGACGCCTGAACAAAATCTCTTTAGACCTCAGCACAAAATATCATGACAATTTACCTTATGGGTAAACTATTACAACATCTTTTTAAGTAAAGATCATTACAAAATCGTATGTTACGCACGCGTGGCTAAATTTTCCATTAAATTTAAATGTGTACAGTTGAGAAGCGTCAGTTCAAAAGGTGCTATTTCCACCCTTGTAATGTTGTTGAAAAACGCAAGGAATCTTATAACACAAGGCACGTGGAACATAATCAAGATAGGGTAGGGTACTACTTTCAAGGAATTAGCCTACATCATTCTGGTCTGGATTGCTCACATCATTGGATAGTATTCAAATACTTCAGTGCACGTGGACGAAATACGGAAAAAAAAAAGAAATTGAAGTGGAAATAGTACCTATTGAAGGGACACTCCTAAATTCATTCAGAAGAAAAGGTACTTGTTCAAAAAGGAAATTACAGTAATTACTAATTAAAGCCAATGCATATAACACCATTAACTAAATAGGATAAATCACACTTCGGCTATAATGAGGGCATAGATTTCCTTCTTCGGTTAGGAAAAGGACGTACAAGAAATAACTTACAGAATAAGACACCAATCTGGTAGAACCAACAAGTCTCACGTAAATAATAATTACAGTAATGGTTGAAAAGAAGTAGGTAATACTAATAAAGGCCACTGTTTACATCTGGATCCATGACACAAACTCAGTCCAGTAGAGCAAACTTGTTAAAATTCAACTAGTGAGCTCCATAGTGCATAGAATGAGAGGACCCATATCGAAAATTCACTATTTTCATTGGAAGCACTGATCACTCGCTACACCAATCACGACAGGTACGTAGTCCAAAACAAAGTGTATTAAGAAGTCCAAGACGAAGAAAAGTAAAAAAAATGAAAGATGAAATTTGAAGAGTACATGGATCAGGACCGGAACATGTGCTTCTCCATTCTACAGTGGAGGCAAAACATCACCAGAGAAGCCACATAGCTAAAATCAACATACTTTGAAGAATCAGCTAGAAAATATTAATATAAAATTGAAAGAGGTTTCTCCCCCTACCTGATAGTGACGTATTCAACAAAGGTTTTTTCATGGTACGAGATAATGATAAGCATCGCCCACATGATTTTGACAAGAGATAGGTCTCCTCTCTCGAAGGTGTACCGTATCACAGACACGGGACAGAAAATGTTCAAAAAATTTGTACCATTTCCCGAAGGGGAAATATGACGTGTCGGTAGGGGCACGAGGGGAGAGAGAACATTCCAGAACGAAGTAGAAGAAGATGATGCGGCGATGGCGTACATAGTTGGGAGTAGGTAAGTACAGAAATCCGTGCCGATGTGAAGAGGAGTTGTAGAAAGTGTTATAAAGACAAAGTTCCAAGTACGTAAATTCAGAACATGGTGGCGGAAGCTAAGGATAACATTACAGTCAGAAATACTTCAGGGAAGACATGAATCTTTAAAATGTGACATGAGAGTTTTAAAAATAATTTCCACTGAAGCATGACAATCAATGTGACAAAAGCGTAATCACCCTCTTTGCGTGATTATGATAAGTTATTGATATACGAAAACCTGTCACTAGAATTTAAAATAAATGTCCATAACTTAAAATCATTGTGTAAGAAATGTATATGAAGGCAGACATTCATTCTCTATATATTCAATATTTGAAGCAGAGGTTGGCAATTACAAAGGGTATCTTCATAAACTCGTTACACAGGCGCTTCAGTATGATGTTGCCTGGGGTTGAAACACGAGACGTGTTGTAAATAGCAGAAATGATTAGAGAGCTTGATTTCAATTCTAACGTTAGATATCTGACGGCAGAGAAGGGGAGAATTCTGAAATTGCTTCATTACATTTTTTGTGGTTCAGTGAAGAGAAACATTCTAATTTCGAGGTAGAGAGGGGAAATACATTCGTGAATACCCCAGAGGAAATGTCTTACATCAGCTCTTGTTCATGGTTCTGCACTCTAGTCATATTCCAATTATACGGTGGAAAATTTTGTTGTACAAAGGTATTTGCAAGTAAAGTATAAATTCTAAGTTACTTGTAACTTGTAGGATTATATTTCACGTTGCATTCCTGTTAAAATCGATGTTACATCAAGGAAGGAATCTTGCGCTGAAAAAGGGTTCATTAATCCTAAAAGTTCCATGTTTTCTACATTGTGGTGACAGAAAAAGTTCCAAATTTGAGAACTACTTAATTAATATTGTTATTCTCGTCATTGGCAATAATTAGTGATATTTTATTCATTGATTTAAGGAAGATATCTGAGCCAAAGTTTTGGAAATTAATGTTGTCTAGCTGAAAATGTTCTCAAATATATGCAACAAAATAAGAGTTTAAACAATTCTTGACACGAACTTTTTAAAATAAATTTAAATTTTATACTATTTATTCACTATTGCTATTTAAGATAGCCTCTTGGAATTTACGTATGTTCCGTAGAAAATGGGGAAGATCATCTATCTGTAAAGAAAGCAACATATATTTTAATGCCAAAATATGACGAAATGGAAACTCAGGTCGGAAAAAAATACACTGTCATAAATCTCCGGACTTGCCTTCAGAGCATATCTCGGTACAGTGTTACTGTGTGCCACTCACAGTCATAAAACCGAGCAGAGGTTTTTGACATTGTCACTGCAGAGCAATAAGGACTGTCAAAAATAGATATCCTTAGCACTTGTTGATTTAATATACCTGTAAATACATACACATGGTTTTATTTAACAGTTTTCGAATACTAAATGACGATTTTCCATTTTGCTCAGTAAATTGGCGTGATAGGGTCCCTCTGAAACTTTAGTCAAGATGGGGGATAAAATATTCTTTCTCTTGACCAGGATCTTCCCAAGAATTTCCTATTTCCAGCAAAAATGCATCGTCTCCTACAGGCTTGGACATTCAGTAGGAGAGCTTCTTTCTCTATCGTATTCTTCCTCGTGCTGTTACGTATCCGGTTCCGTATTTACTTCACAGTTCTGGGTTCGAGATTTCTCCATTTTAAGGTAAAAGTTGTCAATCAATAACAGATCACTATTTTCTTCCTCATTCATTCCATTCCTGACCCGGCCGAGTGACTGGAAACAGGCTGTGGATTTTCATTTTCATTTTCTTCCTTCTTTTTTAAGTTTATGCAACAACCGAGGCTCAATGATTTGTTAATAGTATCCAGAACGTGGTGGATATGCTGTCTGATCCTCGTAACGTATTTCCTCACCCTCTGGCTGTTTCATGGTTTAGCTATTCACAAGCACTGTTTCTGGAGATAGAGTTTAGTAAACTTTAATCCTAATCATGTGACGGCCAGATTCTCTATTGCTTTCTCTTTCAGGCTTGGGACCAGCTTCGGGCGAGTTTAAAAAGGAATGTATATTATAACACAAACTTGTTGGCTTAATGCGCCTGAAATCTGTATTTGCGGTTCTCTTGTATGTAAGAACTCTCAAATACCACGTAACGATTTGTTGAGCTTGGGAAACGGATTTGTAGCAAAGACTAACTGCAAAGGAAAGATAGTGCACAGTCTGATTAATAACAACACTTGACAGGAACCTGCTAGATATGTCTGTATGTGCATTGTACTCAAATTAGTTCGGCTGGCTTAGCAGCAAAGTTGGTTATGTCCTCTCTTTCTCACGCTCAGCACACACTTGTCCACCGATACTTTGATATCTGTATCTCTTCAGCACTATCAGTAGTAAAGATGACCATCTAAGAGAGCTTCGCAAGGAGTAAATGAAAATGAAAACCTACAACCTGTTTTCCAGTCAATGACCGGGTCAGGGATGTAATGAATGAAACATACATAGGCAATTAGTACGATGGGGTCGCCACTCCCAAAGTGATTTATTAATGACTGATAGATGCTATCCTCTCTAAAGAGCCAGAGAAACAAGTAAATGCCATTTGGTCCTTGTTTCAGTGACGGTGAAATCCTGACCTTCACCTCCCCGCGGTAGAAAGGGGGCAGCGACTGCATATAAAAATAATATGTTATATTCAGGCGGCTAACGAATGAAGGGACCGATTATCTCCCGGTATAAAGAGATCCCCTATACCAAGTGCCAACAGTCTCTTTGAGAGTATGGGTTAGGGCACTGTATTGTCCTGGGGACAAGAAATTGTTCCCAAAGGCGGAGGAACTAGTTTGGTCAACGGCATTAGGATGCAGAAGGCAACGGGAAACCACTGAGAGATATTCCAATAAATCCACATGGCATGGTTGCAACGTCAAGATCGGAGCTGGCCGTGTGGATCGACTACCTCCGTTTGGAGACGACGGCTTAAGAAGAAGATAGATGCTATGAAATGAGAATGAAGAGTGTTGCAGGAATGAAAGATGACAGACAGGGAAAACCGGAGTACCCGGAGACAAACCTGTCCCACCTCCGCTTTGTCCAGCACAAATCTCAAATGGAGTGACCGGGATTTGAACCACGGTATGCAGTGGTGAGAGGCCGACGCGCTGCCGTTTGAGCCACGGAGGCTCCTTCTCAAGGAGTAATAAACCCATAAAATTCAATGGTATGAAGACCTGGGGGAACTGCTAAATGGTATGGGTACAGTTTTCAAGAATGGAGATACAAATATAAATGCAATGGAATGCAACCGAATTCATTCTTAGGATGCAGGAAATAACACATTAGGAAATAATGCATAAAAGGAGATGCATTAATTTTGTTTCTTGTGACTAAGGCCCCGATATTTATGCAGTAATAGGTTAGAATGCAAACTTACTGAAGCGAGTAACAAGTAGAGTCTACCTGCACGACAGTAATGCTATGAGGTTTGCATAAACATTAGGGGTTCGGCCCATTAGAGCCCCTAAAGGTGATAAAGGTGAGGTGGAAATGTCGGATCGTGAAGGGATATTGAATTAAATTGTTGAGATCAGAACGGTTTGGCGAAATTTCATCAGAAGAAGAGAGAGGCTGATAGGACACGTCAGCCACCAAGGACTTGTTCAGTCAGCTTTTGAGGGAAATGACGCGGGTTAAGAGATAGGATAGAGCAAGGCACGATTATGTCACAGCAGAACTGAATAGCTCGGATGATTTGGCGCTGCCCTTCTGAGCCGGACTTGGCAGGTTAAGATTCTGTCCGGTGGTATTTGAAGATGGTCAAATACGTCAGCCTCGTGTAGGTAGACTTGATAGCACTTTAAAGAACTCCTGCGGAACAAATTTCCGTCACCTCGGTGTCTCCGAAAATCGCAAAAGTAATTAGTGGGACCTAAACTCAATAACATTAGTATTAACATGCTAAAGGAATTAGAACATGTGTAAGATGCAGTACTTATGTAGAAATGAAAAGTGTAATTCAGGAGAGACTAGTGTTATGGCCTACATCAAACCATTCTATTTAGTGATGAGTCAAACAACAACAAAGTTGAAAATCATCTAACTAGTGTACAAAGGCATGATTTGGTTGTTTTGACTGTTTAAATGTTTTGTTATTGAGTTGTCTTGTTTGGGTCACAATTGTGATCCGCGCGACCACTGAAGTGACTTTTCTTCGCGCGACCACCGGAGTGATAAAATAGTATGCATTGTACAGGCCAGTCCGTAAGTAGTTGAGAAATCCTACAGACTTCTGTCTTCAGTGGGATTAAAAGGATGGCCAGGACATACAATAGAAGGGCAGAAATATTCTACCTAGTAGCCTTATCTTGATGGAACGAGAATTCTGTAGTTATTTGCGAACCCAACAGGGAAATACACGAACCGGTGATCGTAGTACACAGGAGTTCTGGGAAATTACGACAGGGAAAAACCGTTGATTCAGGCGTTTTCCGAAGGCTGAAGTTGGTAAGACGAGATACTAGGGCAAGATTTGAATTCCCGCTTAGTTATGGGCCAATGACAAAATTCGCCTAGGAAACCTTTACATAGTCAATCACGCCAACGTTATATTGTGCGAGGAGCTACACGGATAAATTTGGCAAATAACATTGGTAACTAAAAAATTGAGTACATATTCAGAATGTGGAATAATATGGAAGTATGACCTGATATTAAAAGTTGGTAATTTAAGTGGATTTAGAGTGGTTATTCTCGGAACTCAGCGACGCTATTCTCGGAATGGCTGAAAACGAGGGACGCTGAAAATGGTGCCAGATTGCCCGCTAATATTACAGGAGCCAAATTCATAATTATAGTATTAACCTGCGATGGATCTGAGTTCAAATTTGGCACAGAGGTAAGAAATGATTGATCACACATGTGGACCACGAATTGAAGCCCAAGGTCGATCTACGTGTAGCCAGAAGTGAAAATTGGAGTTTCTCGCTGTAACGTGACCTTCCATGAACCTGGAAAAGGGGTGAAATTAATATAAATAGAAGTGCGTTCAACACACGCCAAGGCACTCTGGAAAGTTTACCACAGTGAGACAGTAAGTGTTACGGACTTGGAAATTTCACAACTATCATGAGTTTGGATACCGGAGAAAGTGTACCAGTAGTTGCCTACCGGCCAGTAAATAGAAATTTACAAACATTACGGAAGTGATTGAAAGTAAATCTTCGCGTAGGATTGACATCAGAAGTTTAGGAACTGTGAGAAGTTAGCGAGATCAGTCGCGCCATTTCGCGTAATCAGACGCCTATAGACATTCGTATTCTGGATGATACCTGATGATACGTTAGCCTACAAGGACGCAAACATTACGGGAGTGCCGGGTTTCGGAAATCGAGTGCGCGCCGTTTCAATAGAAGTGATATCGTTATGTCACAAGTTCCTTAGTGCTGGGGAGGAATGAAGATTGTGTGTAATAAATTAGGCGGGCCAGAAGGCCAGAAGTGTAAATTTTTCTTTAAATATTATTGTGAGTAAAATTTTCCAAATGCTAGTTTCTAGAATTTAAAAATGTGTAAGGTTGAGAGGAATATTGGATTACCTCCACATGCTGGCATGGAAACCGGTAGGGTGACGGACTAAACTGGAAGGGCCTTGTGCTCCTCGTCCACGTTTCGCAACTCCATCCAGAGATGAGTACAATATAGATTCAATTATGTAGATTTGCTAAAGTTAACAGCGGGGAATTATATTCTTTAATTATGGTAACTTAAACGTTAAGCGGGCCGCTCCCCGGCTCGTCAAATTCAGATATAGGTAAACAAAAGGACAAATATGTAAATAATTGCATCAAAAACTCTATATTTCTTGTTTTTGGTTAGAGTCACTATCCGACTCGTTGGCTGAACGTTCAGCGTACTGGCCTTCGGTTCAGAGGGACCCGGGTTCGATTCCCGGCCAGGTCGGGGATTTTAACCTTAATTGGTTAATTCCAGTGGCACTGGAGCTGGGTGTATGTGTTGTCTTCATCATCATTTCATCCTCATCAAGACGCGCAGGTCGCCCATGGGAGTCAAATAGAAAGACCTGCACCTGGCTAGTCGAACCCGTCGTGGGATATCCCGGCATTTAAGCCATACGACATTTCATTTCATTAGATTCACTTAGGGTTTATTTTTATTTCAGTGCTTGATTTAGTTCATTATTGTTGTGTAGGAGCATAATTCAATTGATAAAATTTGAGATTCATGTTAGGATTGCTCCAAATGTGTATGACTGACTGAAATGTTATTTGATGTCTTGTTTTTTGTTTCTTTTAGTTTTTCTTATATTAAGGCATGTTGTATGATAACCCAGAGGTACTGGGTTACCAGTGAATTTGAATGTTGTTGTATGTACAGGACTGATGTCTGGTTGTTTTAATGTAAATATCAGTGATTGTGTGTTCCGCGAAGTTTCGCCTCTGGATGTCAATTATAATAATCATTCAAAATATCGAGGTGATAAGTGGAGACGTGTTATGTCTATATAAGTATCTAATAATAATACTTCGTGAAAAAGGAACGGGACATATTTCTAAGAATGATTTAAAGTAAATTAAAGTAAATTAAGCATGTGGCACGGGGAAACCTTTAGTTAGTGGCAGTAAATATGAATGAAATGTTATTTGAAGTCTTAATGTGTGGAACTCGATATAAATCATAATAATGTGTTTACAAGCGAAGGAGGCATTAGGATATGCTGGTCACACCATGTTGAAGGCCAGGAGTGGGTTAAGCCCGTTTTTGTTTTCAGAAGTTGTGTGGGACAAAAGTCCGGGATGAGAGAAAATTGAATTGCAGTGATGTTAATGAAGAAACAAAGAAATCTCGAGGCCTACGTCGATGTTATATGCATATTCCGGTGTTATAAGTGGGAAAGAATTGTCCGACTCGTTGGCTGAATGGTCAGCGTACTGGCCTTCGGTTCAGAGGGTCCCGGGTTCGATTCCCGGCCGGGTCGGGGATTTTAATCGCTTCTGATTAATTCTTCTGGCTCGGGGACTGGGTGTATATGTCCGTCCCAACACTCTCCTCATCATATTCAGACAACACACTACACTACCAACCACCACAGAAACACGCAATAGTGCTTACATCCCTCCATAGAGGGTTGGCGTCAGGAAGGGCATCCGGCCGTAAAACAGGGCCAAATCCACATGTGCGACGCAGTTCGCACCCGCGACCCCACAGGTGTGGGGAAAAAGCGGCAGGAAAAGAAAGAAGAAAGATAAGTGGGAAAGAATTCCCCGCACCGAGAATTAATGAATAAAATAATTTGAAGAATTCCAGGAAAGAAATGGACTTCAAGCGAGATTAACACTCGCAGGAACTGGATGGAGATTTCCCAGCCGCGAGGCACCATGTGATTTGGGATTTGTCTTGGGAGGACAGAGTGTCTCCATCAATTAATTACAGTACGAATTAAGAAAGGTTACTGTTCGATTACCGTTACTGTACCCCGACCGATAAGAATTCGGAAGTTGGTTGTTTATCTGGGATATAACGTGTGTGACTAAATTATAAATTGTGGATTAATAATAATAATAATAATTGCAATTAAAATCATGACCTGACAGATGGAAGTAGCATACCAGTTATGTCGAAATGTCTACAATAAAAAATCAGTTTCATTCACTGCAAAAATCAGACATTACAACACTGTCATCAAACCAGAAAGTCTATATGCGATCGAATGTATTCCACTGAACAGGAAGGGCTTACTAGAAAACATTGAAAAGACAGAAAGGAAGATCTTGAGGAAGATACTAGGGCCCAGGAAAGTGGGTCAAGAATTTAGACTGCGGCCAAATGAGGAACTATACAAAAGGACCGAAAAAATCACAACATCCGTCAAGAAGAGAAGACTCTGCTTCTACGGACACATTAAAAGAATGTCACCAGAGAGAACAGCCAAGCGAATTCTGGAATACATGGAGAACAGGAAGACACAAACTAGCTGGCTTAAAGGGGTCAAGGAGGATATGGAGGAAAATAATATATCACAGCAGGCAGTATACAACAGACAGGAATACAGAAAAATCATCAACAAAATTAAGGGATTCCAAGATCAAAGTAGCTAAAAACGGACCGGCAACAACTGGTCACGAGAACGTAAAGAAGCCCACTCCGAAAGGATGAAGAAGTACTGGGCCGATCGAAAGAGAAAGAACCGTAAATGAATGATGCTTAACGTGGTCCATAGTAGACCTATTCGAAAACTAGAATAATAATAATAATAATAATAATAATAATAATAATAATAATAATAATAATAATAATAATAATAATAATAATGCTGGTAAAATGAAATTAAAATAAATTATTGATGACTACGGATTAAGGTAATAATGATCACCAGTGATAATAATTATTATAAATTAAATATGGATTAATTAGGATAATAATGACCGTGACTAGGGAAGTCAGCTGGCGAAATTACGTAATTAATGTCAAAATGCTGTAAATAGGAAGCTAAAATTTATCATATTATTCATGGAAAATCCATACATATGGATGATTAGGTCAGGGTCCCTTTTTTTGTATTTCTTCCATTAACCATAACATCTCTTGGGTTAGGAGCCTGGGATGATGTTGAACAATCCCGGGTGGGTCTCATCTCGGGATAGGTGGAGGCGAGAGGCGACGATATAAGAAATGTGCTCGCGCCCACCTTTCGAACAGGTAAACGGTTTTGACCATACTTGGTCGTGGTATCGTCGTCAGGGTCGGTGTTTCAACCCTCGGCGATCATGGGTTCAAGCACCCAAGTGGATAGGTGGTCAACGAATTGTACAATTTATTTATGATTAATTTTTCAAAAATGTATTGCCAAATTGATTGGCAAAGAAGGTTCCACAATATTTGTTTTTGTTCCAGAAGTAAATTTGAATAAAGTGTTTTTTAAGCATTTGTAAATCAACCCTTGGTGATCGATTTATATGTCTGTCCCTTTTCCTAGGACGGAGCCTCCCGTTCTCCCTTTTTGATATGTTTAATTTATTTCATTTTTTATCGTTGTGCCTTAACATTAATAACTTGCATGATCCGTTCACACCCGTAGTACTGATTTCATTGCGCCAATATTTTAACTGGAGATTCCGAACGTTTGTAATTATAATTGTTTGTTTGCTCCATACAACGAACCGTGACACCCCTGAGATTAAATGCTGGTTGAGTCGCTTAAGTGCGTCCAGTATCCAGTATTCGGGAGATAGTGGGTTCGAACCCCACTGTCGGCAGGCCTGAAGATGGTTTTCCGTGGTTTCCCATTTTCACACCAAGCAAATGCTGGGGCTGTACCTTAATTAATGCCACGGCCGCTTCCTTCCCACTTCCAGCCCTCTCCCGTCCCATCGTCGCCATAAGACCTATCTGTGTCGGTGCGACGTAAACCAAAAAATAATAATCATAATCATAAGAATGCTTGTTGGGACTCAGGCGTGGGTATAGCTTTGATTATTATATTTTATTATCGTGTTGTTTCTACATTTATCTACTGGAGTTATTTGTTACTATTTACACTCATTTTAGTGATAAGGATATTTGGATCACATCGTGTGAGAGCCACTGTTGGCGTTTTCACACCCCTTTCAGACAGTGGTCTTCTGAAGTAGGGAGCGGATCTCCGATGTAATAATAGGATTGTATCAGAAAGGGCATCTAGCCCTTTCGTCCTATAGAAAGAACAAAACTAAATAAACACAAAACAACAATAGAATCTCAGTGGCCCCTCATAATACAGTAATCTCGTGAGAAACGAAACGGAACCAGCACTGGGTTCATTAAACCTCTCTTTGTCCCGCACGCGTTTGAATGTAAGCGGGCGGAGCAGTTATTATTGGATGCAGGGCGTTACTGATTCCTGTCATTGGATTTGACTGTACTTTATAAATTATCTGAAGCGTGTTTCTTTGGTATTAGGTAAGTAACATCATTTGAGAACATTTTACTGTTTGTTGGTTGTGGCTGTATTATGATACAGTATAACGCTTACCACATTCTGTCTGCGGAATGTAAATGTATCATAAAGTGAAAAGCCAGCGTAACTCCACTTTTTGACATTGGTGAGTGTTTGATGTGAATGTATTGTATTTATAGCCTAGCTTCTTCCTGTATATAACACGAAATACCTCATTTCAGTGGCAGTTGGTGAACCATAAGGGGAGGAATTAAATACCACGTGGCCTTCAATAACCACAATTTTTCATGGAATTAGTGTGTTACTGACTTTCAGAAATATTCAAGCACTAATCAGGGCAAAGTTGACACACCAAAAGACTAGTAACATATCGTCCGTAGTGATATGAAGTTCGAAGTAGTAAAGATGATTCTGGATTTCAAAGCACACTTTCCAACATTCTGAGGTACTCACATACTGTAAACATGAGATTCATGTCAGTAACACAACCAACGATACAGTGTGGATACAGTTCAATATACGGAGGTAGAATACAATACTGATTTACCTACAGAACCGAAGTATATATCACTTATCTTCACGAGATTACAGGAGATAAATGACCTTAAGATCTCCTGTTTCCGGTGTAAAATGCCGAGTTGCATAAGAAAATTGTTTGAAAATATCTGTAGATAGTGATACTGCTGGCACAAGATTATCAGTCAATTAGTCCACTGCAGAAACGTTCACTAACGTATCAGAAATGTCCACACACATAAAATAACTATTACGAAACATTTCCAAAGTATATAAATGTACAGTAACATAGAATCCTCACAGAGTTTTATTAACTGTGAATTAATTTATATAAATAAAGCTGTAATCTCGTTTATTTTGCCAATTTTTCAGATATTTATCCGTATTAGATCGACTCAAGACTGAATCATTGGTTTTTAGCTTTCGTATCAGTTTTTCCGTCTGTCCATCTGTTTGTCCGTCTGTTCCACCAACACGGTGAAACGGCTGGATAGATCTCTACCAACCTCCATATTTAGAGTATAATCATCCAGGATCAGGTTTTGATATGCATATGATTTAAAAATCACTGAATAGACTGCGGGTTTATAGGAAAACCAGAACAGATTTTTTTTTCAATTTTCTGTTATGCTATTGAATTTTTGTAAAATCCGTAGACTATATGTGAAACGTATCTTCATTTTAAACAGCTTTTCTTATGTACATAAATTCCATTACTCTTCAAATGACGGTGGATATTACTATTTTCTGCGGGTTTCATGCTCTGCATTGAGTGGCCTACAACGAACCTACCGGTTACCATGTCTACATCTCCTGTTACTTGCCAGCAGGGAAGTAATGTAATGCCGTTTTTGTCATCATTCCTGTAAACTCGTGGTTGTTCGTTGGGTAAAAAGCGAGAGAAACGTCAATCTGCCATTTGCGGGATACCACTGGGGGTTACAATCGTCTTCGAATAGCACTAAGGCAGGCTGCTCAAATTTCATCAGTATCGTGGATTGTAGGCCATTATTTCGCACCGTAAGTTGTTTTATGGCATTTGCTACAAATTTTACTGTATTTCTCTTCTGCCCCCCTTCTCTCCTTTTATTTCTTGCATCTGCCTTGCCTCTTTCAGCTTAAGCAGTTCTACCGTAAGGCATCATCTTATCTAAGAATCCCTGCGCCTAATTTTTTCCCCTATTGCCGCTTTCTTAAATCCGTAACTCATATCATTACAATTTAGTAAGGGACATTTCTTTTTTTCCAATACATACCATTGGTATTTACATGTTTTTCCTATCCGGCCATCCTTAGCGGGTTTCAAGCTCTACACTGAGTGACCGGCAATGAACCTATCGGTTATAATGGTAATGTCTCTGGCTGCTTTCCAGCAGGGAAGAAATGTAATGTCATTTTCGTCGTTATTCCTGTAAACTTGTGTTTGTTCGTTGGGTAGAAGGCAAGAGAGATGCGAACCCTTATTTGTGAATATATTTGCAAAAATTCACATAGCAACTTGCAATGAGAAGGTGTCTGTTTCCTTCTCACTCAGTTACGCTTAAACTGAAGGACAAATTTATCTGAACTTTTGTACGTTTATATATCACATTTTCAGTTTAAATACAGACCTATTCTAAATTTTCAATAATTATTTTTTTATAATCGTGGCCCGTATTATACAGGTGATTACTGAACTTGCGTTTGTTTTATCCGCCAAATTCGAAAACATTGGGTAAATTGTTAGTCCCATAAAAAATAAAGCCCTGCAAGTGCATGTAAAAGTCAATTTAGCATGAAAATGCCCCACTCATTTTGTTTGTAACTCCTAAAATTCTCCAAGGATTTACGATTTTATATATTAGAGCGCCAAGTGCCGTTTATCTTGGTGTTTGACTGTCCGTTGGTAGGTCCTGGCAATTCAAAAACTGGACACCAGAATTTGCGGGACATTCTGTAGCTTGAAACCAATAGTCAATTCACATAATTTTAATTAACTTCATTTCGGTAACACTAACTTTAAAATGACAGTTTACACGTCAACGATGGGAACACACAGATGTCAGCGACGCCGCCAACTATCAGGTATATTCATCTAGTATAATAAAAAGAAACTCTTAAGACATGAGAGCAGAAATTATCTTTCTCTCTCAGATGTATATCTTAAATTTTTGTGTTCATAATTACCTAGCAGAAATGCCTTCCTTGTACGGGGTTTTTATGTCTGTCACAACATGGACAAAACCACGAAAAGGTATTTCACCACTACCAACTCGCATAGAGATTGCCTATCATACTAGCCCGTGTCTTATAGCTTCAAAACAGTATCTATTAACTGTGTTTTACTCCCTTGTTCATACTACTTAGGGGCTTTAAAACTTTAGACCGAGTTTCACTCTCATTCGTTAGGTGGTTTCTACATTTCGTGATGACTCAGTAAGTGGTATTTGACATTTACGTAATACACACATCACGGATGGATTCCTTACATACAGAGAAAAGGTACGATTATAACAACAACGGTATGGAAATGCTTAATTTCTGAGTTGTCATAATTTATTCGTAGTGTCCTCTAACTACATCTTACTGTTACAATTGTATTTGTTAATATATATCATGAGTGCATTCAGTACTTCTTTAAAACCCACTGGAATACTCTGTTGGCTTCAGCTCGTCTTCCGATTGGGTTCTGAACACGCTCAAAATATCTGGTGTGCTGTCGGACAAGTAACCAACATTCGAGCATGGGGCGTTACTGCATCATCCACAAACATTGAATATTGGATAACGCCCAGAGAGTTTAAATCAGGAGAACGTGCAGGCCGAACCACTGGTTATCTCTACCTATCTAGCGCTCATGAATATGTGCATCAACGTGTGTTGGGGGCAGAAAGACTGAAATAACCAGGAGCGCCACAATACGTGAAACTTTAAACAAACTTATAAGATATGGCTCCTCATAATAGGGACTACTGGAAACACTTGTAAGTATTAATGAAGTATGCTGGAGGAACATCTGTTTATCCACAACTGGTTACATATGTAACAAATGTAAAACGTGTCTCGTATTGAATTCCAGCAAGTAAGAAATGCCGGAGTCCAGTACTTTAATGGAAAAGGAAATGTCAGTAATAATGCATTTCAAGGCCCATGTTGTCACAATAATTCTTTCTCGTTGTACACAAGGAGTTCATTCCTCAATTTTTCCCCAAGGGTTTTGTTACAGTCTGTATAAGTATATAGATCGTGTTCAACTCATTGGAAACAATTCATATTCCCAGAATTGCAAATTAACTCTACTCCGAATTGGTAAAGTTAGAAATATTTCATTCAGGTCTCTTGTAACAATACTTGCAGAGATGGAGAATGCCCTAGGAACATTCTTTCCAGCCATCGCTGAGGTACTTCCTCAGATTAAAGAGTCAGATCAGTCTATTGTTCCACTATATAAAGAGTATCTAACAATAAACTTGTGGAGATCCAGGACATGTATAATCTCTCAGCATTAGGCAGACATTGCTTACATTTCAGGTTACTTTGAAACGCACGGCCGTATGGCAAATATAATCTTATTAGATCCCTTCCTGGATCTGCGGTAGAGTTGCGGCCGCCAATTAGTCGGATACTAGGATGGTCTAAAAAGGTACGTTCGACATGTCGTACAACGTAGACTTATTACAGATCTCTGGTGACACATTTGGTGTATACCAGACAGAATTAATGAAAGCTAAGCTCACCCAACAGAGAACAGGTTTAGTCTGACATCTGAAAAAGTAAAAGAAAACTTCAAAACTGACGCGCTAGTAACCTAGATTATGTTAAACGAAAATGCCTTCAAGTGGTTGTTGAGGCCTTAGTTTTTATTATTATTATTATTATTATTATTATTATTATTATTATTATTATTATTATTATTATATGCATTCGTTTAGCCCCTTAAAGACCACGTAGAACCATTAAATAGCACTGGTATTCTTCATCTTCTTGTTCTTATTATCTTCCCAAAACTTCCTCATTATTATTATTATTACTATTATTATCCGACCCCTTGGTTGAATGATCAGCGCTGAAGTCTTTGGTTCAGAGGATCCCGGGTTCGATTCTCGGCCGGGTCGGGGATTATAATCTCGTCTGATTAATTATTTTGTTCGGGGACCGTGTGTTTGCCTTCCCAATACTATCCTCTTCATATTCAGACAACACACCACACTACCAACCACTACAGAAACACGGAATAGTGAGTACATTCCTTTACATAAGGATTGGAGATAGGAACAGGGCCAACTCCAATGTGCAACACAGTTCGCATCAGCGACTACGCACGCACGTGTTGGAAAAGCGGCAGTATTATTATTATTATTATTATTATTATTATTATTATTATTATTATTATTATTATTATTATTATCCCTTGCGAAACATGTGAACTTGCCACGGTAGAGAGGCTTGCTGGTTCCATTGAAGCTTATAGCCGAGCCTCAGGTGCAACAATATCGGAAGGGTATCTCTCGGGAGACCAGAATAACGAATGGTTCATCGAAAGTGGGGGTAGCAGGATTTCGCAAGTTGCAAAGACGGCATTCTAGATGATTGACTGAATTAGCCTTGTAATAATACTCAACATGGCTTAACTCTGTTGATACTGCTACACGGCTGAAAGTAACGAGAAACTACAGCCGTAACTAACTCCCAAGGACATATATATCTTTCCCTGTATGATGTACTGATGATAGCTTCCTCTCGGGTAAAATATTCCTGAAATAAAATAGACCCCTGTACGGATCTCCGGGTGGGGACTACATGAAACGGGGTAATAATCAGGAAGATGGATACTAACATTCTGCGAGTTGGAACGTGAAATGTTAGAATTTTGAATCGTTGTGGTAGGTTAGAGAATCTGAAAAGGGAGACAGATAGACTTAAGTTAAATGTAGTTGATATAAGTGCGTTGGTAGGAAGAGCAGGAATTTTGGTCAGGCGACTAGGCCTACAGAATCATCAACACAAAATCAAACAGGGGAAATGCAGGAGTTGGTTTAATCTATATAAATAAAAACGTTCGTGTCTGTTTGTTTGTCTGTTTGTCTGTTCCACCATCACGTCGAAACGGCTGGCTAGATCTCAACCAAACTTCATATTTAGAGTATACTCATCTCGGGGAAGGTTTCTATATGCATATCGTTTTAAAATCTTCGAATACTCGGGGGGTTTATAGGAAAATCAGAATGGTTTTTCCACCATCACGTCGAAACGGCTGGATAGATCACAACCAAACTTCATATTTAGAGTACATTCATCCCGGGGAAGGTTTCGATATGCATATCATTTTAAAATCTTTGAAAAGACGGGGGTTTATAGGAAAACCTGAATGGTTTTTGCACCATCACGTCGAAACAGCTGGATAGATCTCAACTAAACTTCATATTTAGAGTATACTCATCCCGGGGAAGGTCCCGATATGCATATTATTTTAAAATCTTTGAATAGACCGGGGGTTTATAGGAAAACTAGTCTGGTTTTTCCAGCATCACGTCGAAACGGCTGGATAGATCTCGACCAAACTTCATATTTAGAGTATACCCATCCCGGGGAAGGTTCGACATGCATATCGTTTTAAAATCTTTGAATAGACGGGGGGTTTATAGGAAAATCAGAATGGTTCTTCCACCATCACGTCGAAACGGCTGGATAGATCTCAACCAAACTTCATATTTAGAGTATACTCATCACGGGGAAGGTTTCTGTATGCATATCATTTTAAAATCTTTGAACAGACGGGGGTTTTATAGGAAAACCAGAATGGTTCTTCCACCATCACGTCGAAACGGCTAGATAGATCTCAACCAAACTTCATATTTAGAGTATACTTATCCCGGGGAAGGTTTCGATATGCATATCATTTTAAAATATTTGAAAAGACGGGGGGTTTATAGGAAAACCAGAATGGTTTTCCTCCATTTTCTCTTATACTATTGATTTTCTGTAAACTTCGTTTACCGTACGGGAAACGTCTCTTCATTATAAACAACTTTCGTTATGTTCATAATTTACCTTACTCTTCACATGACGGAGAAATTTACAATTTTCCGCTGGTATCATGCTCTGCATTGAGTGACAGACAGACCGACAACGAACCTAATGGTTACCATTGCAAAGTTTCTGACTGCATGCCAGCAGGGAAGTAACGTATTGCCATTTTTCTCATCATGCTTTTAAATTCGTGGTTGTTCCTTGGGTAGAAGACAAGAGAGGCGTCAATCGGCCTACCTGCCGGATATTGGCGGAATATCGTTGGTTGTTATAACCGCCCTCGAATAGATTAAGTAATAACACCATTAGTTATCTTATTATTATTTGTTTACCTAGGAATCACTGGACCTAAATTTCTCCTCTGTTACCGCTTTATTATATTCATAACTCACACTAGCATAATTTATTGAGGGGCATTTGATTTTCCAATACATTGACTTGGCATTTACATATTTGTCGTTATCCGGCTGTCCTCAGTTATAATCCATTTTCTATTAGTTTCAACTTTCTTAACTGTATTATTTTCTTCCTTAATTACGCCGTATGTACGCGAGTGCTAGAAACTACTGGATGTATTTCCACCAAGACTCATATTTAGAATACGCTGTCCTTGACAGGTTTTAGGGCAAATATTGTTTCTAAATCCCTGAACTGACTGGGGGTTTATACGAAACAGGAATAGGATTTTGCACTTCCACAAAATATACACAACCAACGTTAATTTAAATCTACCTGCCTTGGTAGAAATAAATTTCTAAACCTTTTTTCTCATGTGCATCATTTCGATACGAGGATTAATAAGGGAGATATCATTAACGGACCGTTTTTCTGTACAAGTCCCATCGGACTTAACTCACGAGCGGGTGCGTGTAAAGCGTATTCCTTACAACTTGAAAACTACTGAAGACATTCGAACCAAAATTTATATTTAGCATCCACCTGTCCAAAGGTAGGTTTTAAACGTAAATAACATTTCATGTTCCGGAATGGACTGGCGGTTTATAGGGAACCGAAATGGTGATTTTACTCTTCCACAATATATACAGAACAAGACCAACCTGACTGGAAATCGACCAAACGTGATGGAATTCCACCTCTAAACCTTTTCTTCATGTGCATTTTTTCGTCAGGAGGATTAATAAGGGAGATACCATGAATGGTCAGTTTTGCAGGTTAAGTCCAGCGGACATAGCCACAAAGGTGTTTTACATGGAGCAGATTCCTTATTTATATAAATCAAATCCTAACGACTGTGTGCCACTACACTGACTATTTTGGCGAAATTTTCTTACAGCTTTCCGTTTAAGGGGTAATAATGACCATCTGCACAATTTTTGGTTTAGTTTCCTGAAAGTCCTAATTTTTAACCGCCTCGCCCAAAATCCAGATTGCGGCATAATCTGCCAGAAGAAAAAAAGAAGATAATTGAAATTTGACAAAATTATACGTTTTAGCCTGTAACGAACGGAAAACATCCTAGATTATTACATTTTTCACTTTTTATCCCCGAAGAATATCGAAATATGCAGGCAATTTTAATGATGGTGCAGACCTTCGGAAATTCCTATCACATAACAGATTGCACAATCTCCGTTCAATTAGGAATGATCTACAACCTTGGTCTTATGACTTTTTGCCGTATCTGTATCACTTTAACGCTTGATTTTTCTCTATTAATCGATGTTAAGTCAGTTTGAAATTTTCACAAGCGTAATTCATACTTTCGATTACTTATATGAAATACAGAATCATCAAACTCTTCACGAAAATTGGCCCACCCAGTAGCCATATGTGAGCCAAATGCTATGTATGTAGCTGTCACATAATTATCCGAAAAGTAATGTAATGTGAGATAATCTTACAAAAACGTTACCTTGTTCCACGTTTCTAACTCAGTCTGACCCTAGAATAGATGACATATCATAGGACCAGCCATTTAGGGCACTAAATCCGGCGTGTCTTATAGTATAATTCTTTGTCGATATGACGTACGTTTGGTAGCAGTTAATCTGTAAATGAAGGTCTTCAATATTGTAAACACGCATATACTTTCGTATGTCGATCTATATATATTCACTGATGTCGATTTGTAGCGATCGAGAAAGGGTGGGTCTGCTAATGTAATCAGTACTCCCCACACCGACTTTGACATTTTTTTTTGCTAGGGGCCTTACGTCGCACCGACACAGATAGGTCTTATGGCGACGATGGGATAGGAAAGGCCTAGGAGTTGGAAGGAAGCGGCCGTGGCCTTAATTAAGGTACAGCCCCAGCATTTGCCTTGTGTGAAAATGGGAAACAACGGAAAACCATCTTCAGGGCTGCCGATAGTGGGATTCGAACCTACTATCTCCCGGATGCAAGTTCGCAGCCGCGCGCCTCTATGCGCACGGCCAACTCGCCCGGTCCGACTTTGACTGGCTGTATGAAAGGGCCCTTCTCCAACTCCTAGGTAACTGTCATTAGTAAGGAAGGTCTACAATTGTAATGAATAGTTCGCTTCTAGATTTGACTTGCAGAAGGCAATTGAGCATGCAGTTTTGTGTAAAACTTCCCTACCCGATTGCGTTTGGCAGAAGGCAAGTGTGCCCGCCATTATAAACAAATGTCCTCATCTAAAATGTGACTGGCATTAGGCATAGTGGCCTGCTATTTTGATGGAAACTCACCAACTTGGTGTGACTGGCAGTAAGCTGGCTGGCAGTAGGAAAATCGGCCTGACATTATAATGATAACGGCATAACTCAATTTTGAATGGTGGTAGGGAATTTGCCTGCCATTATAATAAAATCTCCTCGACTGTAATCTGTTTGGGAGTAGGAAATGGGGCCTGCCATTGTAACGAACACTCCCAACTTGACTGTGACCGCGCAGTAGGCAATGGGGCCTCCAATTATAATGTAAACTTCCCAACTCGATTGTGAATGGCAGTAGGCAAGTGAGCCTGCCGTTATATCACAAATCCGTAACAAACACTTTACATTGGAAACAACGTATGGGGACATCCCCATGCTCTTTCTCGGATAACGCTAAGAGACATGCAATTTTAAAACAATCTTATTTACTGCATATTCGAATACAATGTTGAACACCGTAGCGAAGCACGGGTACATTTGCTAGTAATGAATAAGAAAATAGGCCAGCGGGTAAGTTACTACGACCAGCATAGTGATAGAATTATTGTTGTCAAGATAGACATCAAACCAATGCCCACCACAACAATGCAGGTTTATACGCCTACTAGTTCAGCGGATGATGAGGAAATTGAAATAATATATGAATAGATATAAGTTTTTATACAATATGTAAGATGTGACGAGGATCTAATTGTGATGGGAGACTGGAATTCAGTGGTAGGCCAAGGAAGGTAAGGTAATGCAGTAGGAGAATTTGGATTGGGATAAAGGAACGAAAGAGGCAGCCGGCTGGTTGAATTCTGCACGGATCATAATTTAGTCCTTGCTAATACTTGATTCAAACGCCACAAACGACGGATGTATACGTGGATGAGATGGGACCTGGGGGCACCGGGAGTTATCAAATAGATTTAATTATGATTAGGCAGAGATTCATAAACCAGGTGTTGGATTGCAAAACTGTCCCAGGAACAGACGTGGACTCTGATCACAATTCGCTGGTCATGAAATGCCATCTGAAGTTGACGAAATTCGATAAGGGAAGGAATCCAAACAGATCGGATCTAGACAAGTTGAAAGAAAAGCGTGTTAGGTACTGTTTCAAGGAACATGTTGCGCAAGGACTACATGAAATGACTGAAGGAAACGCACTAGAGTAAGAATGGACAGTCATGAAGAATGAGGTCAGTAGTGCTGCTGAATAAGTGTTAGGAAGAAAGGAAAGATCAACTAAGAATCGATTGATAAATCCGGAGATACTAGACCTGAACAATGAACGAAGAAAATACAATAATGAAAAAATGAAGAGGGTAGAGGAGAATACAGGTGATCAAATAATGAAGTGGATAGACAGTGCAAGTCAGCTAAGAAAGAATGGCTGTAGGAAAAGTGCACGGATGTTGAAGGTTGTATGGTCATAGGAAATGTGGATGTACACACAAAAAAAGTCAAGGAAACGTTTGAAGAAAGGATGGAAAGATGGAAAAGCACTTCTAGGGAAAGAAGACAAGGCCGAAATATCGAAGGAACATATCCAACAGTTGCATCAAGGTAAAGACTTAGATGATATGGTTCTAGAACCAAAAGAGGCTGTTGATGTTGATGAAATGTGAGACCCAATTTTGAGGTCAGAATTCTACAGAGCTTTGAGAGACCTAAATAGGAACAAGGCCCTCCGAATTACTGACAGCTTTACGAGAAACCAGCATTGAGAGGTTATATTGTGCAAGATGTATGAGACAGGAGAAGTGCCATCCGATGTTCGGCAGAATATTGTTATACCGATTCCTAAACAAGCCGGTGCTGACAAGTGTGAAAACTACCACACCATTAGTTTAGTATCTCACGTCTGCAAAACTTAAAAGCGTATTATTTACAGAAGAATGGAAAGACAAATTGCAACTGAGATGGGAGGAGATCGATTTGGCTTCAGAAGAAATTCAGGAACACGTGAAGCAATCCTGCCTTTACGTCTGATCTTAGAGGATCGAATTAAGAAGGACAAGCCCACGAACATGGCTTTCGTTGATCTAGAAAAGTCATTCGATAATGTTGATTGGACCAAACTGTTTGAGATTCTGAAGGTGATCGAGATCAGATACCGAGAACGAAGAATTATCTGCGATCTATATAAAAATCAGTCGGCAGTGATAAGGATCGAGGACTATGATAAAGAATCAGCAATTCAGAAAGGAGTGAGGCAGGGCTGCAGTTTGTCCCCCCTCCCTAATTTTTACATGTTTATATAGAACAGGCAGTACAGGAAATCAAAAAGGAAATTGGAAGGGAAATCACAATCCAAGGAGAGGAAATTAGAACCCTACGATTTGCCGATAATATTGTTATTTTATCTGAGACTATAGAAGATTTGGCTATTTGCTTTACGTCGCACTGGCACAGATTGGTCTTATGGCGACGATGGGACAGGAAATGGCTAGGAGTGAGAAGGAAGTTTTCTTTTTGCTAGTTGCTTTACGTCGCACCGACACAGATAGGTCTTATGGCGACGATGGGATAGGAAAGGGCTAGGATTTGGAAGGAAGTGGCCGTGGCCTTAATTAAGGTACAGCCCCAACATCTGCCTGGTGTGAAAATGGGAAACCATGGAAAACTATCTTCAGGCTGCCAACAGTGGGGTTCGAACCTAATCTCTCTTGAATACTGGATACTGGCCGCACTCGAGCTCGGTCAGAAGATCCATAGAAATTGCTGAATTGGTATGGACACATTCTTAGAGAAGGAGTACAAGATAAAAATATAAGTCCAGAACAAAAGTAAAGGAGTGCAGTTGTATGAAGTCAGGTGATGCAGGTAATGTTAGATTAGAAAATAAAGTATTAAAGAAAATAAATGAATATTGTTACTTGGGTAGTAAAATAACTAACGATGGCAGAAGTAAGGAGGACAGAAATTCAGACTAGCACAAGCAAGGAAGGCCTTTCTTAAGAAAAGAAATTTTCTCACTTCGAACATTGATATAGGAATTAGAAAGATATTTCAGAAGGCTCTCGTCTGGTGCGTGGCATTGTATGGAAGTGAAACATGGACGATAACTAGCGGTAGCTCGGAAATAAAGAGAACAGAAGATTTTCAAATGTAGTGTTGCAGAAGAATGCTGAAGGTGGGATGGATAGATCGTATCACCAATGAAGAGATACTGATTCGAATTGGTGAGAGGAGATCGTTGTGGCTAAATGAGACGAGAAGCAGATGTATAGTGATTGGACAAATCTAAAGACACCCGGGACTTGTTCAGTTGGTTGTTAAGGGAAGTGTATGTGATAAGACCGGTAGGGGTAGACCAAGGCACGAATATGAGGTACAGCTTAGAGCAGATGTAGTATGCAGCAGTTGTGTAGAAATGATAAAAGTTAGCACGGGATAGGTTAACATGGAGGGCTGCATCAAACCAGTCTATGGACTGATGAACCAAAGAACAACGGAAGCATTATTATTATTATTATTATTATTATTATTATTATTATTATTATTATTATTATTATTATTATTATTATTAAACTCTTCCGGGATATTATGACGCGGCCCACTCCTCTCATTCCTTCCAAATGTTTCGACTACTGCTGCGGTAGTCATCTCCTGTAGCGTCGTCTAGGTACTCTCTCCTGTATCCTGTTGGCGACTGGTGACCGCCTTTGCCATCAGGAATTAATCTGATACTCACTTTTGATGAGGGCTGAGTTAATCCCATGTGCCACTCAATACAAGTGGAAATTTCGTCAATTAAATGTTTCGTTTCGACTTTCTGATGGAAATTCGAACCCACATATTTCCGTGTGAACTGAGTACGCTTGTACCGCCTCGGTTAGGCGATCCTTATAGACTGTAAACTGAAATGTTATAAATGTATAGCCTTTTCTGTTTCCTAACCTTAATATAATTCTTAGGTGCCACTTCTTCTTCTTCCTCCTCTTCTTAATCCGTTTACCCTCCAG
Organism: Anabrus simplex; assembly: GCF_040414725.1. Taxonomy (NCBI): domain Eukaryota; kingdom Metazoa; phylum Arthropoda; class Insecta; order Orthoptera; family Tettigoniidae; genus Anabrus; species Anabrus simplex. The sequence continues at coordinate 259,839,974 of NC_090265.1, read as the reverse complement.
GGTTGATTTTTCTCTTGGACTCAGCGAGAGATCCAACCTCTTCCGCCTCAAGGTCAGTGTCCTGGATCTTCAGACTGGGGTTACAACTGGGGAGGATGACCAGTACCTCGCCCAGGTGGCCTCACCTGCAATGCTGAACAGGGGCCTTGTGGGGGGATGGGAAGATTGGAAAGGATAGACAAGGAAGAGGGAAGGAAGCGGCCGTGGCCTTAAGTTAGGTACCATCCAGGCATTTGTATGGAGGAGAAGTGGGAAACCACGGAAAACCACTTCTAGGATAGCTGAGGAGGGAATCGAACCACCCTATACTCAGTTGACCCCCCGAGGCTGAGTGGACCCCGTTCCAGCCCTCGTACCACTTTTCAAATTTCGTGGCAGAGCCGGGAATTGAACCCGGACCTCCGGGAGTGGCAGCTAATCACACTAACCACTACACCACAGAGGTGAGGTGTCACATACTAAATAAATATAACACTGAAACACTTTGACTTACTGTAGCTATACTAATATGTAAAGAGAGACTGTGAGTTTTTTGTATGTAATGGGTAATCTCAGAAACTACTGGACTTATTTTGAAATGTATTTTACGATTTCGAAGAAATTGTCATTTCGATTAACATGGGCTATGTATCATCCCGACATATCAAAGGGTTCCCGCGAGAACTGTGATGGCAATAATAATACATCTCGAAGTTTGTATGTTTGGTTGTGTTTTATTCACTTGAACACTTCTTGACTGATAGAGTTCAAATTGGCAATATTGTAGCTGATACCTTTAAAACACAGGCACTACGCTATCTCTTAGGTCGGATATGTAGATAAACAAAATGTCAAGGAATTCAGAGGAAAGCGTACGTCTGGTACTCTTAAAAGTGGATAAGCTGTCTGAAGAGTAGTCCTATTAAATATTGGAGCAGAGAAGGTGAACTTAAAATTCGTTTTGCGAGCAAAAATTATAATAATTTTCTTTTTAACTCTAAAATTTTCCTACAGAAGTATATTTATGTGTTTTTGCGCATACTTTTGAGGGGTGAAGTGTGATGTCCTTACGTTGAACGAGGAATATAAGCCACAAAATTGCGGAAGCGGTACTACTTAATTCGAGAACTGTTCCACATATTCGTGTACGATCAACGGCACCCACTCTCCCTCTCGCCTTTTCTTTACTTTTCATACTAACCAAGTACAATCCGTATACAAGTACTTCCGCTTCAGTTCGAGGACAGTACACTAGCACCGCGTGTGGGTCTACCTTATTTTGCATGTATTTAATTGGCAAGAAAGCTGGATAGATTAAACAAATGATGAAACAAAAACTGAAACACACTCTGTCAGCTAACATGGCATGAAGGTTCACTGCAAGGTACAGCAATAATATAATATAATATAATATAATATAATATAATATAATATAATATAATATAATATAGATCGTTCTACCTCTCGCTTAGTCACAGCCTTTCTGATTATAACATTCTGCAAGTTGTTATGACAAATTTGAGCGACGTATCTTGGAAACATACTGTTCTGTAGGGAAGCGGTCGACACGATATCCATACGCAGGGCAATTATCCCATATATATAAACCGAGATACGAAAACTACTTGGAACAAGAAAGTAAGTGTTGGTTATCATACGGAGTAAGAGTGGTGAGCCCTAACTGAAGAAAATAAAGTATTGCTATGTTGGAAGGAGTACACAAAGAACTCTACAAAGGAATTATTGATACAGATGTCCTGGAAATTGAGGACCAAGTGGAAGTTGATGGGCAAGGACCACCAGTACTCAGAGAAGAATTTGATGTGACTCTCAAGAGGTTTAGACACAGACACAGATCATAGAACTTTGAGAACCCTGCCTATGCCTCTAAAATCATAACTCGGATTATCTACCACCGGATAGAGAGGAAGATGGATTATGATATTTCAGAAGAACAGTTTGGATGTAGGAAGGAAAAGAGTCACACGCGAAGCAATTCTTCGTTCAGAGTCATTATCGAAAAATCTCTAGAAATTGGAAGACCAATGGCAATTGCGTTCATTGATACAGAGGAAACCTTTGATAACGTAAACCGGAATGTGTTCTTTAATATCCTAAGAAAACTTAATACAGACTACAGAGCAGACAGCATTGATAAGTAAACAAAAACTGGAAGCAAATTTGGAAAGGGCGCAAGACACAGATATGGACTATCAGCAATATTATTTGACACATACTGAATATTAAAGAAGTCATAAAGAAATGTTTGGCTACCAATAATCACAACATACAAGTTAATGGCAAACTGTACAGTACCATCCGATTTGCAGATGATATAGCACTGATAACTGAAAATGAAAGAGATATGGAAAAGGCACTAAGTCACATGAACAAATTCCTAAAGGAGAGGTGCGGAATGAGAATAAACAAAACTTCAAGGGATAATTACCAAATTGCCAATGGGCTGATGGATGGAGAAATACTAGATAAATTAAAGGAATTCAAATATCTAGAAAGTCTTATCCCATCTGAGGGAAAATCTGCGAAGGAAGTAAACGCCCTGACTGCACACGCCAAGGGAACCTCAGCAAAAGAGAAGTTTCTTCTACCATCTAAGACCATCGGTATGGAGGTTGTAAGCTACGGGTCAGAAACATAGACCCTGCGAAAAGTGGAAGTGCTGAGACTCAAGGCCTTTGAGATGTGGTACTGGCGTAGACTCGTAGGTATACCTTGGACTGGTAGAGTGACAAACGGGAACGTTCTAAAAACAACAAATGAGACATGCACCTTGGTTGAAACCTTTAACAAAAGAAGAAATAACTTTGTTTGTCACTTGCTTCGCCATTCTGACTAATCCACCACAATGTATGGCGGTAAAATAGAAGGTAGAAGCACCAAAGAGGCACCTAGAATGCGATTTATAGACAATATTAAGTCAAGCACGCCTATTGCCACTCGAAGCTTGTGGCCAGAACGGAAACGTTTGGAAGACATGTTACCCACCAACCTTAGGGTTGAGGAAAATAAAATTCCAAAAATAAATCATTAATATTTTTTCACCTTGAACTTACGGAGATAAATATTTAAAAAAGCGCTTTATTGCACTAACATTATTGTTATAATTGTTTTCTGTCACTGACAGATCCTTTTAGAATTTCGGAAAACCACAGAGACAGTCTTCTGAGGATGTTAAAAGGCAGGTGGAGAGTGAGTATCTGCCATTATTATGAAAGCTGCTGAAGTCGCTTGTAACTCCCCAAGTTGATTATGACTGGCAGCAGAAAATAGGAGTATGCCATTATAATGAAAACTCCCCAACTCGAATGTGAGTGGAAGTAACCAAGAGGCGTGCCTTTGTAATGAACACTCAATAAATAGATTGTGTCTCGCAATTAGCAAGGGGCCTGCAATTATAATGAAAACTCCCCAACTCGATCGTGACGTCAACAACAACCTTGGACAACATCATTTGAACAGCAGTAGGCAAAGGGGCCTGCCTTTATAATGGCAAGTACGCAATTCAGTTGTGACTGACTGTAGACAATGGACCCTGCCATTATGATGAGAATTTCCGAACTCGACTGTGACTAGCAATAGGCAAGGGGTTCTGCCATTCTATAGAAAACACCTCATCTCAAATGTGACTGCAGCAGGCAAGGGGATCTGTCATTATGATCTAAACTCCCCGACTGTGAATGTCAGTAGGAAACAGGGGCCTGACATTGTAATGGAAACTCCCCGACCCGCACTTTACATTAGAAAAGACATATAGCAACCTCACCCTCGTATTTCTTGGGTAACGCAAAGACCGATATAATCTAATAAAAGTAACGTATACAATAGAGAATTCCGTGGCGAAGCATCTGACAAGAAATCGTGCCTGCCTGTAGGTACGGCGCGAGTAACAGATACTACACTAAGCTAGTCGTGATAGACAGTGCGAGCTTTCTGAAACAGATGCACGTTCATTACTGAACTGTTCATTATGCATTAAATTATAGCAAATGTGAAACTATAGCACAATTGCCCTAACATTTTGAAATATCACAACAGCACCACAGTTCGAAAGAGTCACCTCGGACGGAACAGATGTTTACTGTCAGGACTTGAGTCTTGAGACTGGCGCATGCGCGGAAGCCATGCTTACCACTCGCACCCCTTTCTACGCATCCACGTGACTTCTCGTCAGACGATCGTAGTAGTACAGTATATGTGATACAAATCAAAGCAAAGCAAAGCAATCTCCGTACAGGCCATGAAGGCCCTGGGAATGGTGGAAGGTAAAGGCTTCCACTATCCACAACCTCGGCACTTGATGGGGTAGAGTGGTTAGCTTTACGCTCGGCCGCCTTTGTCCCCAGGAATTAACCTTGTACTCATTTTTGTTGTAGGCTGAGTGAACCTCAGGGCCATGTGCACCTGCGGAAGTGGAAATCTCGTTTCATAAATTATTCGACTTTCTGACGGGGATCGAACCCACGTGTTTGCCGAAGAACCGAGCACGCCTTTACCGCTTCGGCCAGGCAGCCCCTATATACGATACAAGTTAACAGCATATATGGAATGTTGGGCATTTACAATAAGAGATTTACTTATTGTAAACTTGACTTTCGATTTAAGCACAGTTTCCAGTATAACATATACTGGGCTTTAATGGGTTAGACTGGAATAGATGTTCTCAGTATTTTGAAGGTGCAGGAGGTATAGAAATATATTCGATTTAGATAACTGCCACGGAATTCTGTACGTTAACATATTAATGTAAAACAATGTTTCACTAAATGCGTCGGCAAGCCCGATTGAGACTCAGTATTAATTTCGAAAAAGAAAAAAATGCACAGAGTATTCAACGTGTAGAATTATGAAAATAAATATAGACGAACATAACGTTTTATTTGAAATTCGGTGCATATCTTTTGTGCTTCACTGTACCTACATGGTAAAGTATAAAATAACAGCTGAGGGAGTAGGAGAATCATATTGCTGTCTATCCAGTTATTGATGGCTGCGATACGTGAGAATTCTTTTGCTGGGCGTTATCTTCGTAATCTGACAGACTTTGTGAAATCAAGTCTATATATTTTAAACCTCGCCTCTCTGTATCTCACTTGATGTTCATTCCCTAAAGCTGGCAACCAGATCTTGTTTATTCAATCAATATTTGTTGATTCGACAGGCAAACAGACAAATCGGTGTTCGGATACGCTCTGCTCTTGGAAGCCTATACCCTTTGATGAACAGAGTATGCCAACAACTGCACGTCTGATGAGACCGGACGGCATTCGATACTGGTCCAAACATGACCCTAGTAAGTTTGTTTGCGGGGTGAAAAAAACACAAATACTGTATCGACGAGATATTTTCATCGTGTCCTATTATTTGTACTTACAATTTAATTCTGAATTATTTTAGGCTATTTTAAGTACGATTTCACCTATCTCCCACCACACTCATGATATCATCATAAATGTCTTATTCGCATTCCTCCTCTCTTTTCCTGATCATTACTCATTTTAATCATTCCTCTATTCTACTTCATACCTGAAATCAATAAAATATATTCTCAAAAATATCTGAACCAATTTTTACCGAAATTGAGATAAATCTGAAAAGCAGTTCCTATGTCCTCTTGTATTAGAACCAAATGAAGCTAAGTCCGAAACGTTATTTACAATGGAAATATTCATGTTTAAAATGTTACTAGTTCTTGGAGCAAAACAAACGTAAGTAAGCTACTAAAGATTTTGGTTTTTTGCTAGTTGCTTTACACCGCACCGACACAGTTAGGTCTTATGGCGACGATGCGACAGAAAATGCCTAGGAATGGGAAGGAAGTGGTCGTGGCCTTAATTACGGTACAACCCCAGCTTTACCCAGGTGTAAAAATGGGAAACCACGGAACACCATCTTCAGGGCTGCCGACAGTGGGGTTCGAACCCACTATCTTCCGGATGCGAGCTCACAGCTGCACGCTCTTAACCGCACGGCAGCTACCAAAGAATGGCTCTTAAAATTGTAGAGATCTATTAGCGTTCAGTCTACATGTGTTGTTTTAGCTCTAAAAAGAATCAAATAGTCAGTTGAAGACCTTCGTACAAGCTGTGGTGTGAGATAACGGCAAAGAGAGGGCGGGGGGTGGATGGTTAATGAAATTTCCTTTTCTCTCTTTAATTGGGAAATATTCACTACCGAAAATTGATATATTAGTACACCTGGAAAGGCAACATCGTTTTTGATCCGATGACGGCAGATGCCACCTAGGAGACAGTACATGTACTGATAATGGTTTCAACATTGTCCGCCAACAGATAGCGTAATGACATAGGTGCCAGAGCACCATCTGCGTGTATCCTTTAATAGGGAATGTTTAAAGCCACAAAGCTCAGTGTGATGTAAACGTGTGAAGCAAACATGCGCCGTACCACGGATACGCACTCGCGAGTTTCACAGGGGTCAAAATGTGGCCTTCCGAGTGGCGGGATGGTCCTTTCGGAGAATTGCTACACACGTCAGATGTGCTGCGTCAATTGTGCAACGATGCTGATTGCGATGGTCACGTGAACATTCTCATACCCGTAGACGAGGTTCTGGACGTCAACGCAGCACAGACGTCCGCCAAGATCGTCGTATTGTAAGGGCAGCAGTGGCAAATCGTACAGCTACCAAAGTAGAGACAAGAGGGTTTGTGAGCCCAGAAGTGTCAACTCGAACTATTGCCAACCGGTTACTAGCAGTGGGACTACGGGCACGCACACCTCTAGCCCGTCAGAGGATCACTTGGGAGATGAAATGGCGGGTCGTGGCCATCAGCGATGAAAGCAGATCCTGCCTGCACGCAAGTGATGGTCGTTTGCGCGTACGACGTAGATCCGGCGAGCGCGGTCTCGTAGATGCATTCGTCCAAGATACACTGGCCACACCCCAAGCCTTATGGTCTAGGGTGCGATAAGCTACACCTTTCGTTCAACTTTGGTGTTTGTGGAGGGAACGCTGACCAACGACGGGCACGTGCAGGATGTTGTAAGACCCGTTCTTTTTTCCATTCTTGCAAAAGGAAAGTGACGTTCTGTTCCAACAAGATAATGCTCGCCCACACGCTGCGCGTGAAACTCAACGTGCTTTGTAAGGTGTGCGGCAACTTCCCTGGCCAGCACGATCTCCGGACTTTTCTCCCTCGAGCCTGCGTGGGATATGATGGGACAATAACTGACACGTCCGGCTCGTCAACCCACAGCTCTTGCAGAACTGCGTGAACAGGTCGAACAGGTGTGGAATAATGTATCCCAAGACAGTATTCGCCATCTGTATGATCTAAAGGATGCCATAATCACCACCTGCATTGCCGCCCGTGGCGGATGCACCACATGCTAATATACGTGTTTCAGCATGGATCGACATCTCGTACCTAACTACCGCTTGAGCTAGTGATCTGTAAATGTAATAATTTTATGTACTCCATATGCAGTGTTTCAACAATAAATCTTGAGTGACTTGAACTCTAAGAGGGCGTACTATTTTTTTCCGACAGTGTAAGTCTTAACCGTATGGATAAGCTACTGTGCAAACGTAGGCTATGTTCAATATATTTGCGGCTTGTTAACTGCTGTCTTAGTCTCAGACAGGCAAACCGTAAATTATCTCCCAGAATTCACACTCGTAAAGAGGTTGGTGGAAACGACATCGCAACAGAAACAGGGGACGTGCATCTGTGAACGATTACAACCTTCACCTGAAATTACAGAGTTGATTTCGTTTCAAAATTTATGAAAACACCTTTCAGGGTCAAGAGTATTAATTTGGAGGACTTCACAAATTCCAGTTCTTTGATAGACAGCAATACCTCATCATTCACATCATGAAATACTAACACTACAGGTGACAATTTTCAAACATCTTCAGTGGGGTGGTTGAAAGTAAGAAAGGATTCGTATAGGATCGTCTTTTACAAATCGAACTTCATGGGTGAATGTCAATATGTTGATCTGCGGAGAAATACTCGGAAATCGGTATATAGATCATAGAACATTCCTCAGCTGAGACAAAGAATGCAAATCCTAACTAGTTTAAATATAAATATGAAGCACTAATCACAATTCTGCAGTGGATTACGGAGCCTTTGTGCAACAAAAAATTCACCTTTCTATCAAATTTTAATTTAAACATTGCGGTATTTTTATTTGTTATAACCGATCAGTATGCTGTGTGTTATTGAATAGATCACCTTCACATTATTTGCTTATATCGTAAAACTGCTTATATCCTACTACAGAAATCTACTTCACGAGGGGAGCACGCACAAGGACTAATTGTAGAGATGAGGAATAAGGAGATCAAGATGTCTGTGGAGTCAAGTTCATCAGAATGTTAAACCTGAATTAAGTTCTAATGCTAGGATGATGTAATTAGTAGTAGATTCTGCTGTATGATGTTAAGTAATTTACTAAGTATTTTCATAACTCTTAGCATTGTTAATCAATAGTGCTGAAATATACTTAGAGCCACATAAACGCAAGTTCACTGTGCCAATATTCTCCTTTGACAATTAGGGAACACAAGCTTATGTATTTTACTTCGATAACATTGGGCCTATGTTAGTGAAAGTTAGAAATGTTCCTCTTTAATGCCAATAGTATCCCCCAAAGACTGATATACAGTTCGCAGTATTACGTTTAAAAATACCAAAATATCCGAAATACCGGGCGAGTAGCTGCGTGGTTTGGGACACGTAGCTGTTAATTGAATTCTAGAGATAGTGGGTTCAAACCCCACTCTCCGCAGTCTTGAAGATTGTTCTCTGTGGTTTCCCATTTGCACACCAGGTCGCTTTTTCCCGTTCCTAGCTTTTTCCAATCCAGTCGTCGCTATAAGATCTAACTGTGCCGGTGGGACGTTAAAGCAAACTATAGAAACATATCCAAAAATGTTTTAAGAGTGGCATGATATCGCTGGAAACCTATTAAAATTTATACAGACCACTTCCAAAATACACCTAAATAAATTCAAAAATCGCGAAATTCTAAAAAAATATTCGAAATATTTTAAAATAACATCGATTTTTGTAAAAAGAATGAAACAAAAACGTAGAAAGTCATAGCAAACAATTTTCACGGAAAGTGACTTTTATCTTGTACTAATATGTCTATGGTATCTGCAGCTCTCAGATCGTTTGTACCAGGTTAAAGAACTGGAACATATAACACTGAGCCTGAGAACAAGAGAAGGATGCTATCTCCGCCAATTGGCTTTTAAAAGTGATGTCGTCAACTCACCCACGGGACTGTGATACCACCGCCACAGGATAGTGTTAGCTACACAACATACGAATACCCATCATTTTTCTTTTCGATTTCCAGACTTAGAACCGACTTCGAAATTTTCAATTGAATTTACAAACTTCTTATAAAAACCGTAATGTGTAAAATGTTGTTATCGGCACAGTTCTCTTTTTGCCTCGTGCTTTAAGTGCTGTAAAATTCCTTTAAGTAAAATTTGTACCCGTCCACTACCAACAACTACTTACCATTTTGTATGATGTTTCATCTTGACGATGCCTCGTGCACTCAGTCAGCAATAACCAGATGGTCAGCAGAAATCCATTGAGAAATAACCGGCAAAGTACACGCATGCTTGTCCACTGATCCACTCACAAATAACCCGGTATGATTTACTATTGCAACTTAAGATTAAGAATTGACGTAATGAACTTAGTTTCTTGTGCATGGTGAAACTAACGCTAAAACAACTCAGATCGTGCGGTGAATTTAACACAATCTTAGAAGGTATTTACTCTGATCATGGTGGAGATATGTATTTCCCCTACAGAAATGGGTTTAAATCTCACTCTAAGTGGTTGTCCGTAGCTACATTACTTCTCTTAATATATTGGGAAATGCACGGATGAAGCCCCAAATATAGACTAAAAGTCACTTTATTCTTACATATTCCCACAAGTGATTACAACAAAACACGTAATTCTAGACACCAAGTTGCTTACATGAACTAAGCACGGAGAACTCACTGTTGACGACAATGTCACAACCCTTACGTTGAAACAACAACAAATTTACATTACAGAGGACTCCTGAATTGCTAACCGAGACGCCTCCTCACATGAACACTACTAATTGACTACTCGATCAAAGCGAAGCATTGAATGGAAGCACTTCGCTTATCCATTCAAATCAATATTTAATTAATCTTAAATTTATTCCATCGATCACATAAAATGGTCTCGGTTCTCTAATCTAGATACAGTTACCGTCAAATTTAGACAGGTTGATGCTCCATCTGGATTATATAGCCTTCCTGATGGTCACCATTGATTGACGACATAACCTAGTTCATGTAATAAAATGAAATACGAAAGCATTCATTCCCTCTAGTTGAATATCATTTGATCCGTCAGTCAGCAGTTGTAAAGCAGGCTCGGATTATTCATACCATCGCTGTTGAATTTACAGCTTTTAAAAATATTTTCAACATCTTCAGATTTGAAGTATTTTCAGGGATCGAAGATACTTTTTTCCTGTGGAACTTGACGTAACAGTGAAGACCAATTCGTATGTACTAATGTGCTACAGCACACTAGTATTTCTAAGGCAATAAGTTATTATCTTCCTCGTCTCAGCCGATTTATAAAGTAAACTGACGTAAATTTCTAATGTGCTGGCATGGTTTCGGCCCACAAGCAGTGTTGCCACCTTAGCGGATTTTCCGCTAAATTTGGCGGGATTAGAAGACTGTCGGCGGAGAAATTTACCATTTAGCGGACAGCGCAATTTTTTGGTGGAATTCTAGATTTATTATAGCGAAATTTAGCGTTTTAAAATTTGTACTCCAGTCTGCCTCTGAGCTATTCCGTATTTCTTGTCAGGAGCTAGCAGTCACATGAGGAAAACATGTTATTTGATTTGATGTTATGAGATCATGGTATCATAAAATTCTAATGCGTGGGGAAAGGGTACTTATCACTTAGTTGACGAATGACGAGAGATAATGAAACTGTGAGATAGTAGCATTTATATTTATGCTATGAAGGAAGACCGTTTAATGAACTGGCCTGTTCTGTGTGTGGCCCTTGAGGTAGAGGATTCACCTAGTTTGTACCCGGCAGTAAAACGCCTACATGTTTCAGCTCGCCGGCTCGCAGGCAGGGGATTAATCCCAGTGAAACTCACAGATCAGGTGAGTGCAGACATTTTCTTTTATTGCTATTATTATTATTATTATTATTATTATTATTATTATTGCTCATTATTTGAGATCGGATTTCTTGGCGGAATTTTAGTGGATTTTTAGTAGTATTTAGCGGATCTTGAAAATATAAGTTGGCAACACTGCCCACAAGGAAGTAGCCGCGTCATCGCGAGCTGAAATTGTGGAGAGAAGCTGTGATGTCACACAAAGGTAGCAACACTGCGTTTAAATATGTTACGTGCGTATGCGTGGCGATAAAACACACGTAGTGCAATCAGACTCACAGCCAAGGTATTGCGGTTTGCTTGTTGCTCCCTACTCAATAAAGACTCCTCATAGAAACAGCGGAACTATTGGGTTCTTCTAAATGTTAGAAGAATTCAAGTCATTTTCCTGAGAGAGAACTTAATTTTGCTACTCAGACTTACAGCACTTTAGAGAAACGTAGATTAAAGGCGGAGCTTTTCCTTATATATCACGGACCAGTGAAGAATGAAGATTGAAGGAGTTGTAACACTACTTCAATTCATACTGATCAGTAACTTAAAAGATATGTTCTCTTTCCAATTACCAGATAGTTAAGAACATTAGTCACAACACCCATGTAAACTGCCGTACCAAAAACACGTTTTGATTCTCTCAGCAAAAACAAGGCCTTTCTTTGAAATAGCAACGGTGTAGTCCCGTTTCTATGCTTCCATTGATAAAAACATGTTTGCCCACATCGAGGAGTTCAACTCTAAAATCGTCGAAAAGTTCAACAGCAGAACTTCATTTTTTGTCAGTGAGTGAGTAGTGTATTATTAAACATTTCTTGAGTTTTATTTATTATTTGTTTAGTTTCGTAGTTAAAAATTATAGCACACAGTTTAATTTTAACAATTTTAACTGCTTCCAAGTTACTACTTTTCTGTGAAACTGATTCTTTATATCAACATATACAGTGTATGAAGCACAACTTAGGGTACACAATCCATTCTCGCGTAATAAATTGTAAGAGAGTGAAGTGCACTATAATACCACATTCTAGAGTAGATCAAATAGGCCGTCCATGAAAATGAAGTAGAGCAAGTCGGAATAATTGTTCACCTGGGACAGTAAATACGCTAAACTATGAATAATTCACCAGAATTTAATAGTATTTGATAAAATAAGAATAATAGCAGAATTGAGCTCTCTCATGAACCCCTTGGCTGAGACGTAGGCAGCTCTTCTACCTGTATATTTTGCTAATCTTCAAGTTTGTTTCAATACCCTGAAAGAATACCAACAAATCCCTACACAAGTATTAAGATAGCTCTGAACGAAATCTGGTCTCTATCAACCCTTATTCCTAATTCAATGATCAAACGAGAGAAGCGTTCTAATAAATCAGGATTATTTTGAGCTTGTTGGTTTGCTGTCCAGCGTCAAATCAACAGCGCTAGTTAGAAGTTGACTGTCCTTTGGCAAGGTATTGTATCGAAACTAAGGAACTAAATGGAGAAGTTCATTTTCCTAAACTAGATATAAACTCTGTAATGTACAAAAGTCTGAAAATATTGGAAGATACGAGGAATAAGTAAAGCTTTCATTACAATTCATTTACGTTTATTTGTGCAGTGCATAGGCCCTCCGAGAATGACCTCTATCGGTCTCTGTTCATAGTTACAATTATTACAAACTATAAAATCTATTGTGAATGCTGATGGCTGGTAACTTCTTAATATTAACAACAGTATACATCAGCACACATTACAATGTATTAATTCAGGACCATTTTTCCATCATCAGTGACTATATAATTAGTACTCATTTATATACATGAAGTGGTCAAGTATACGAAAGAGCCGGGAGCCCTAAACTTCGCCACAATGAAGTCGTTTTAATAATAATTAAAAATGATAATAATAAACCCAAACCAAACTCCATGGCACTACAGCCCTCGAAGGGCCTTAGCCTACCAAGTAATCGCAGCTCAGCCCGACGGCCTGCAGATTACGAGGTGTCGTGTGGTCAGCACGACGAATCCTCTCGGTCGTTATTCTTGGCTTTCTAGACCGGGGCCACTATCTCACCGTCAGATAGCTCCTCAATTATAATCACGTAGGCTGAGTGGACCTCGAACCAGCCCTCAGGTCCAGGTAAAAATCCCTGACCTGGCCGAGAATCGAACCCGGGGCCTCCGGGTGAGAGGCAAGCACGCTACCCCTACACCACGGGGCCGGCAATAATAATAGAATATTAAAATATGACAATCCACAGAATTGTGTCGTCTTGGTTTTTAAAATGCAGAGGACCGTTGTGCTCATAATGACAGGAATGTCCGAGTATGCCGACAGAGCTGTTACACGACAGGTGAACATCTGTAGAACTCACAGATATAAATTTACTGTGTGGCGTGATCAGAAAAAATGAGAAAAAACAAGAAACGAAAATTTAAGTACAACCGTGCGGAAAGGGTAGAATTGAAACTTAAGAAGGGAACATATGAGAATTCACTTAGATCAGGTTGCGTGAAAAATTGTGGAGAGGTTAGTGATAAAATGTACTTTTAATTGGTTGTGCAATATATAACATGAGAAAGTGCTGGAAATGACCCCGTGTAATTCGTTTCATAATACTGAAATATGTCAGTTTGTCATTATATTTCATAATTTTAATAAGCCTTTATAGTTCCAATGGAATATATTTATTTTTTGGTGTAGTTACCATATTTTACCTTACTTACATTAAACTGGGAAAGTCGTGAGTACCTTTCATTCACTTAAATGAATATAAATCACAATTCAATGTAAAATAACAGAACTATTGTATAAAAATACTATTGCGGAGACAGGTTTATACCATCTTTTAGGTAACATTTCAAGCAGAATGAAATAAAATGTAAAAATCGAAATATCTCAGAAGTAGAAATTAAGTAGTTAAGTTGCTTAGTAGAGCAGTGTTTCATGCATAACTTAATCTTATGAAGGTATGAAAACATTGATGTTTTAACGGTTGGTATGATTACCACTATCACAATTTTTTTTTCTCTAGATGTGTTCAAAACTTTTAGATAGGGTCATCATCATCATCATCTGTTTACCCTCCAGGTTCGGTTTTTCCCTCGGACTTAGCGAGGGATCCCACCTCTACCGCCTCAAGGGCAGTGTCCTGGAGCTTCACACTCTTGGTCGTGGGATACAACTGGGGAGTATGACCAGTACCTCGCCCAGGCGGCCTCACTTGCTATGCTGAACAGGGGCCTTGTGGAGGGATGGGAAGATTGGAAGGGATAGGCAAGGAAGAGGGAAGGAAGCGGCCGTGGCCTTAAGTTAGGTACCATCCCGGCATTCGCCTGGAGGAGAAGTGGGAAACCACGGAAAACCACTTCCAGGATGGCTGAGGTGGGAATCGAACCCACCTCTACTCAGTTGACCTCCCGAGGCTGAGTGGACCCCGTTCCAGCCCTCGTACCACTTTTTCAAAGTTCGTGGCAGAGCCGGGAAGCGAACCCGGGCCTCCGGAGGTGGCAGATAATCACGCTAACCACTACACCACAGAGGCGGACTTTTAGATAGGGTAAAAGATGAAAAATGATAGGGGAGAGTCCTACAGTACCGGCCATTGCTGGTTCTCGTTTTAGGTGTTATATGGCAGTAGCTTACAGGTGGCATATAAAGGATGCTACATTCCCCTGTGTCATACTTTGGGGGTTTCGTTTAGCGTTAAGTCTTGTGTGAGATGTGAGTATTATACGTTGGCCGGTTTACGATCGCGCGCGAAAAGTTGTTTTCAAGCCCCAGGTACTCCATTTCCAGGCAAGCTGTCGATTTTGTTTTTACTTATATATTATATACATTCTAATAATAATAATAATGTTATTTGTTTTACGTCCCACTAACTACTCTTTTACGGTTTTCTGAGACGCCGAGGTGCCAGAATTTGGTCCCGCAGGAGTTCTTTTACATGCCAGTAAATCTACCGACACGAGGCTGACGTATTTGAGCACCTTCAAATACCACCGGACTGAGCCAGAATCGAACCTGCCAAGTTGGGGTCAGAAGGCCAGCGCCTTAACCGTCTGAGCCACTCAGCCCGGCTATATACATTCTCTGAGGACGCTATAGCTGGTAAGAGTTTTAAGACATCGTCTATTAAGCAATATCCAGTTGGGTAAGTTATTTCACGTGAATTTCGTACAGTACCTGCCAACCACATGTCTTCCAGTACCGGCCAATAGAACTTTTAAAGATATAAGACAAATCCACTTCTTATCACTCTCCAGAGTGAAATGACCAATAAAGGGGTAAAATAAAATGAAAGTAGACCGAGCACGAGATGAAGATGGCACTAAACTAAATTATTTCTTATAAAATGACTTCAAGGCAGGCTGCTGAGGCTTTTTGTGCGGCGAGAAGAACGTTAGGAGATCGTCTGAGGGCACTTAGAGTTGGTGTGGCTTTGGATCTAGCTCCTCAGATGGGAAGAATTAAAAAATACTTTGGTTACAATATGTAAAATCAGTTGGCTACTCATATGAAGTATCTACATAATCTTCATGTCCCTGAGCAGGATTTCTTTTTTACAATTAACATACGCTTTGGCCGAGCATTCAAAAGTACTTCACCAGTTCAGTAAGGAAAACAAAACTGCCGGAAAGCAGTTTTATTATGATTATTATGTAAATACTAAGAAAATGGAAGAAGACACATTATGGATTATTCGTTGTGAGTCATTGGATAAAGAATGGGTGCAGTGTACCAAATGCAGAGACTGGCAACATGTTGGATGTGTAGACCAAGGGAATATTTTTGTATTTTATTTGTAATTATTGCAAAAATTAAACCAAACTTGAAGTTAGTGGATGTCAATTCCAATAATCATGTGTTGTCGAGTTCATTCTGTATTTGTTTGATGTCAGTAATTTATAAAACATATATATCTTAGAAAATAGTAACTTGTCGGTACTGGAAGAAGATTTTTGTAGTCCTTGGAAATTAAGCGTTGCTGTATTTTTAAATATTATAAACATTTGGTAAGATTTTATGGAAATCACACCCTGACATTGCAAAAGCATTTAATGAAGTACTAAATAATAATAATGTTATTTGCTTTACGTCCCACTAACTACTTTTACGGTCTTCGGAGACGCCGAGGTGCCGGAATTTAGTCCCACAGGAGTTCTTTTACGTGCCAGTAAATCTACCGACACGAGGCTGGCGTATTTGAGCACCTTCAAATACCACCGGACTGAGCCAGGATCGAACCTGCCAAGTTGAGACTAGAAAGCCAGCGCCTTAACCGTCTGAGCCACTCAGCCCGGCTTAATGAAGTACAAGATTATTGTATGAAAATCTCATACCGTACAGCGTTTTATTTTTTTAAGGGAAAAAGTTAAGGTGGCGGTACTGTAGAACTCTCCCCTATAGAAACGAAATGTTTCACGTAGCAAAATCCACACGAGTCTCCTCCTCATTTGAACGGAACACAATTGTAATCCTCTAGACTGGAAAGTAGACGCGTTAAACTCTCAACTCCAACAGCTAGAAGGAACTAGTTAATCACCTCTGGTTGGTCCAAGCTTAAGTAGACCGAGCCGGCCAGCGTTACTAATTTTATGGGCGACGCGACGGTGTGGAATACATCATAATCCTATTAGGCGCCGTCACCTGCGTGGCCTCCCGCCAAGCACTTCTCTTCTACCTGGAGAAATCCTGACACTTGCTACCCCGGGAGACCGGGCTGTGTAAGCCACTATCTCAACTTAACGGCCATTCCTCTGCAGATTAACTCTTTGAAAGAAACAGGTCGCAATTTGTGTCTCATTTTAGACAGACATTTCGGATCTTATCCTCATCGCGTTATATTCTGTGTGCAATAAATAGGGTTTGGAAGGTGAATCAGAATAGCTTAGACCAAGTGAGGGAAATTTAATTAGGGTGGAGTGATATTACTGTTATTAGTTTAGATTCTATTGCTGCCATCTACCCTTCAGTTCATCCATTCGTATTCATCCACCTTTGTGCCATACACTTGTCCTCATAGAAATTTATTTCCATTTACTGCATGGTGCTGTCGTCCATTGACACAACATGATGTCACTGGAAAAATAGTGCGTATCTTTTCGAATTCACTTTAAGTCTACAGGGATTTGGTGACTGAAAATGTTATGATCGAGACGTTGCTTTAATCGGGTTACAGCCCTCGGCATTTTCCTGATGTTAAAATTAGAAAGCACAGTGCTGAAGACAGTGGGGATTGGACGCTTCCAGTAACACGTCCCATAGCATGCAGCTTGAATATTTTTAACCAATATTTTCATTCTTAGCTTCCCTAGTAGCTTGGAATTTAACGTATTGTCTCAGCAGGAACCTGTTGTGAACATTAATGACCGACCTACGGATACTGCCATAAGTATTCCAACACCTGTGCTGACGAACGGTGTGTAGCATTGAGTCAGCTGCTATACGATGCTTGTTATGACTAGAGTAATAGGACTGATGGTATTACAAAACCATACATTACTTTATTTATATACATAAACGATTTGAACAAAACGTGTATACAATGTCTGGTATTAAATAAATAATGTCAAGAAACACAATATGCTTTCGTGTCAAGAGTATCCGTATACTAACTTTGTTTGTTGTGAACGGAATGAATGCAGTTCCTCTCCAGGTTTCTAATGCCTTCTTGGGTTACCTTTCTCTTTAATGATAGCTTGAAGACGCCGTGATATTGATTCAACAATATTTTCCGTTATCTTATTGGAAATAGAGAGGCCCATTCTTCTTGCAAAGCCGTTACCGTGGTAGCCTTTCTAGTAATTTGTCTTTTCTGTATCCTGGTCTACAAAATGATAAATAACTGCTCAACTGGATTAAAATCCGAGGATTGAGGAGGGGTATGAAACTGTTTTGGAACATTATACAACAGCCACAGTCTTGTATTATGGTCTGTATGTTTGATACCATTGCCTTGTTAAAACACGAAGTCGTTTTGTAAGTTAATTTGTTCGGCACTGGCAGCCAGACTTGTTTCCAAATGTCAACATACATTTTGTTATCCGTTATACCGTCCATAATATAAAGCTTCCTTACGCCGGCAGCACTCATTCATTCCCAAACCAGCACATTTCCACCTCCGAGTCTCACTGTGGGACACGTATTATCCGCACACTTTATCTTGGTGTATTTGTGTACGGGGGTGAGGAGTAAGAAGGGATCTGTCCCGGTGTCGATAGTGCTGCCTGGTGCTGCCAACTGAATTAAATGAAATCTGAATTGAATCGAGAATATGATCGATCGATATGAAATTTCTAAACCATTATCATCTTAAGCCAACAGCTATGTCACATACACATTATATAACATTATAAAACATTTCTCGATGCGAATCTTGTTCCTAGCATGAATTCTATACTTTGGCTTTGTTGTGTAAACAACAACAGTACTAGTACGTAAAGTGTACGCCAGATGTCGCACAACGATGCGTAAGCGATTCATAGTTTGTGTTTCAAAGGTTTCCAGTACGAATCTCGAAGATCGCCGAGGTCGACCGATTCAGCACTAGGGTGTAAATGCACCAAGATAAAGTGTGCGGATAATATGTTTGCGCGCTAGTTCCGTATTCTTTTTTCACCATACCATTTGTCGTCCATATGACCCAAATACATTAAATTTTCTTTCATCGAAGAAAATAACTTTATTCCACGTATTGTTTTGCGAAAGCAAGGCGTTTGTTCCGATTCGCTTCAGAAACATAAAACTTCTTGCGATAAACTCGACCATTGTACCCTTTGTACCACAGCACACAGTGCTTTCAGATTGGATAACTCTGCCACTATATTTGGAGCACTTAATTTTGGATCTCGCCTTGAAAGACGTCGGTTCGAATCCCCGTCAGGAAGTCGTAAAATGTAAGAAATGTGATTTCCACTTCCGGAGGGGTATATGACCCTGAGGTTCACTCAGCCTACACCAAAAATGAGTACCAAGTTAATTCCTGTGGGCAAAGGCGGTCGGGCCTAGAGCTAACCACTCTACCCCCATCAAGTGCCGAGGTTACGAATAGTGGAAGCCTTTACCTTCCACCACTCCCAGGGCCTTCATGGCATGTGCGGAGATGACTTTGCTTTTTAATTTTGGATCTTTCTTAATGATACCCACCACTTTACGCTTGTCTCTGGCAGTCAGTTTGTCTGGACGTCCTCTTCTAGGCATGTCTTGCACAGAGTTAGCATCACGATACTGATCTTTTGAAGACAGCTCTGTCAATAGGGTTCTCTCGACAAGCACTGAGATCTTCCGTAAAGATTTACACTGATTGTGGATTTCCAAACCCCGCCAAATCTCCTGGCCAGAGAGAAGGCGTAACCTTCTAGGTGGCCCGCCCCTCCCCTTCGGGGAGGGGAATGAAAATATCCCCCTTGGTCCTTGTGGATTCTACAGTAATAACAAGCTTGCGCTCCTCTTGATGGGTTTCTTTTCCCTTACGACTCATACTGACAACACTTTTCAATCGCACATACAAACACGTCTGCCTCTGTGGTGTAGTGGTTAGCGTGATTAGCTGCCACCCCCGGAGGTCCGGGTTCGATTCCCGGCTCTGCCACGAAAATTTGAAAAGTGGTACGAGGGCTGGAACGGGGTCCACTCAGCCTCGGGAGGTCAATTGAGTAGAGGTGGGTTCGATTCCCACCTCAACCATCCTCGAAGTGGTTTTCCGTGGTTTCCCACTTCTCCTCCAGGCGAATGCCGGGATGGTACCTAACTTAAGGCCACGGCCGCTTCCTTCCCTCTTTCTTGTCTATCCCTTCCAATCTTCCCATCCCTCCACAAGGCCGCCTGGGCGAGGTACTGGTCATACTCCCCAGTTGTATCCCCCGACCAAGAGTCTGAAGCTCCAGGACACTGCCCTTGAGGCGGTAGAGGTGGGATCCCTCGCTGTGTCCGAGGGAAAGCCGAACCTGGAGGGTAAACAGATGATGATGATGATGATGATGATGACATACAAACACAGCTGCAGTGAACAACGGACTCAACAACTGTTTGTCGGACGAGTTTCCACCGTATTGGAACTGCGCTTACAACCCTGTTTACAGAATGATTTCATGTCTATACGAATACTTACGACACGATAGCTGTTTGTCTTTCATGACATTATGTCTTTGGTACTAGAGATTGTATACATATTTTTTTTTCAAATCTCAGATGCATAAAAATAAAGAAATATATTGTTCCGTAATACCATCACATGTCCTATTACTCTAGCTCCAATATGTATCATATAGCAGCTGACTCAACACTACACAGTTTTCGTCGCAGCACAGGTGTACGAATACTTATGGCATTAACTGCAGCTACGTTGTGCCACATGTTTCAGATACAGTAAGTTGGGTGGCGAATAATAACAAGTGTTTCAGAGAAGGATTATGAACATTCTGAACTTCCGATGTGTCGGCAACGTTTCTGCTTTACCTGTGCTGTGGGACGGTCTACTGTTAAGGTGAAAACCTGGATGAACTGAATGAAAAAGAAGCGGTTAGTAAGTAAAGAGTGGAATTTCGTTACAATTATTATATTCACAAACTATGTTCAGAATCCCCAGCCCTTCGTTACAAATAAGGCACCATACACCTCTTAACGCTTTCTTCTACCCCCGACAGCATGAGGGATGCGATACTTTTATTTATTGTCCTAATCTTTCCCACAAGGTCATCCCTAACGTGTAATAGCAACTTCTGGCTCAGTGAGGAAAGCAACGGGAAACTACCTCACTCCTCATGTTCCTAGTATGCCTCTTCAGTGACACCTAGGCTATCTATGACAGCTGCTGGTGGAGCTGTAGAGTATCAAATCAGCCTTCGGGCTGCATACCCAACATATATATACAATAAATAATAAATACACTTTATATTATATCGAAAATGGCAGCCTCCGTGGCTCAGGCGGCAGCGCGCCAGCGTCTCACCGCTGGGTTCTATGGTTCAAATTCCGGTTACATCATGTGAGATTTGCCCTTGACAAAGCGGAGGCGGGACAGGTATTTTTCCGAGTACTCCGGTTTCCCCTGTCATCTTTCATTCCAGCAACACTCTCCAATATCATTTCATTTCATATGCTATTCGTTGTCCGCCTCTGTGGTGTAGTGGTTAGCGTGATTAGCTGCCACCCCCGGAGGTCCGGGTTCGATTCCCGGCTCTGCCACGAAATTTGGAAAGTGGTACGAGGGCTGGAACGGGGTCCACTCAGCCTCGGGAGGTCAACTGAGTAGAGGTGGGTTCGATTCCCACCTCAGCCATCCTGGAAGTGGTTTTCCGTGGTTTCCCACTTCTCCTCCAGGCAAATGCCGGGATGGTACCTAAGTTAAGGCCACGGCCGCTTCCTTTCCTCTTCCTTGTCTATCCCTTCCAATCTTCCCTATCCCCCGCACGGCCCCTGTTCAGCATAGCAGGTGAGGACGCCTGGGCGAGGTACTGGTCATTCTCCCCGCCCAAAAGTCTGAAGCTCCAGGACACTGCCCTTTAGGCGGCAGAGGTGGTATCCCTCGCTGAGTCCGAGGGAAAAACCGAACCTGGAGGGTAAATAGATGATGATGATGATGATGATGATGATGATGCTATTCATTAACCATTGCCCCAGAGGAGTGCGACAGGCTTCGGCAGCCGGCACAATTATTATCCTCCCCGCAAGATGGGAGCTTCATCCATTCCATTCCTGACCCGATCGGATAATTGGAAACAGGCTGTGGATAAAAAATTATACCAAAAATGTAGGAAAACACTTCTTAACAATTCGTTTCATAATCCAGCCTTACAAGTGCTGATTTTGTGAGCCAATAATCAACTCCACATAATCTTTAAATATCCTTAAATATTGTAAGATTCACAACAACAATTAATAATAATAATAATAATAATAATAATAATAATAATAATAATAATAATAATAATAATAATAATAATAACTGATAAGTGGCAAGGCATTATGCTCCAAATTCAATGTTGGCAATTCTGATCCCTCAATAAAATAAATGATCGCACCATGTTGTGTCATAACCAGACAACAAGCAATTTATTATTATTAACAAATACATTGCAATTGTGAGATATTCCGTTGGCAATACTTACTTACGGTAGTATGACAATGAAGTAACATTAAAACATATACTATATACGACCGTCGACAACAAGGAAGCAATTATGCCGAAGCAAGAATTTTCACGATAATGAAAGAAGAATAAAAAGGAAGTACTTAAATCAAGAAGCAAGAAGATCTGACAATTACAATTGGATACGAGTAGTGTAACGTAATAATAAATCAATCGCAAAGAAATTAGTACCGTCCACCTCTGTGGTGTAGTGGTTAGTGTGATTAGCTGCCACTCCCGGAGGCAAGTGGAAAGTGGAAAGTGGTACGAGAGCTGGAATGGTGTCCACTCAACCTTGGAACGTTAACTGAGTAGAGGTGGGTTTTCCGTGGTTTCCCACTTCTCCTTCAGGCAACTGCCGGGATGGTACCTAACTTAAGGTCATGGCCGCTTCCTTTCCTCTTCCTTGACTATCCTTTCCAATATTCCCATCCCCCCACCAAGGCCCCTGTTCAGCATAGCAGGTGAGGACGCCTGTGCGAGGTACTGGTCCTCCTCCCCAGTTTTATCCCCCGACCCAATGTCTCACGCTCCAGGACGCTGCTCTTGAGGCGGTAGAGGTAGGATCCCTCACTGAGTCCGAGGGAAAAAGCAACCCTGGAGGGTAAACAGATTAAGAAGAAGAAGAAATTAATACCATTTTCGGAAAATAACTTTAAAATATTATCTTAAGTGTATGTCTGTTGATTATTCAGCCTAGGTCGTCAGTGAAGAGGTATACTAGGGAATTGAGATAGTTGCTTTCCTCTCTGAGCCAGACGTTGCGATTAGTCTGTCAATCCCACTGAAATGTACTCACCAGCTGATCCTTGGAACGACATTTCACACCATTCACAACATGAGCTGGCTGCATAAGAAATGACATTGCTAGTCACTTTCATTTTGACAAAATCAAAGATGAGACCGAGACATATCAATGGAAGTAAAGGAATTGTTGTAGTCTATACCAGAAATCCTAGTGTACTGTAAACACTAGGTCTCGCAGGCAAAGGGATCTCTTACATGTAGTGTAACTTAACTACAATGTAGGCACACAGAAATTCACCCAAAATTTACTAAAGATTCCATTACAGGTAGTGTACCACAATAATGGTTACATGGCAATCGCATATAATTCACAGGCAACGGTATTTACAATGCCTTAATACTAGGAGTTACAGTAGAATGAAAATTGCCATAGAATGCGCCGGCCAAATTTGACTGGGAACAGTGTGCCAAGCACCTTATAAGCAGACCCCTCATTGGTGGTTCAGCATACAGTACAATAGTTTCAGTACATACAGGTAGCTAGGAAATGCTGCTCGCATTACGTTTGGAAGTCAAACATGCTGATAATATCTACTGTTATCTCGTGTAGTCGAAGAAATCGATTCTATAGAATATATCAATGAAAATTGTGTCATTCGACATTTTACGATCCACTTGTTGCTATTTCTTGATGGATGTGGTAAATTTTACATCAGTGTCTTGGCACACAGCGAGAACACACTGTAGCTTCCACGATTCTCAGTCCCATTTACGGCTGTGTACAGTACAGAAGCTGCTGACTTGTGTGCGGTGCTAACTAATGACGTTATGATGATGATGATGATAATGCTTATTGTTTAAAGGGGTCTAACATCTAAGTCATCGGCCCCTAATGGTACGAAATGTAATGACAATTCAAAATTCCAAAAGTGATCCACTGACCCGAATTCAAAACTTGATAATGAAAATGGATGAATATGCATTTAAAGTAATAAGCGGATCCAACATACAATACTGAAAGTTAAAAATAATTCCACCGGGTGAGTTGGCCGTGCGGTTAGGAGCGCGCAGCTGTGAGCTCGCATCCGGGAGATAGTGGGTTCGAACCCCATTGTCGGCAGCCCTGAAGATGTTCTTCTGTGGTTTCCCATTTTCACACCACGCAAATGCTGAGGCTGTACCTTAATTAAGGCCATGGCCGCTTCCTTCCCATTCCTAGGCCTTTCCTCTCCCATCGTCACCATAAGACGGTGCGACGTAAAGCAAATAGCAAATAATAATAATAATAATAATAATAATAATAATAATAATAATAATAATAATAATAATTCCAAAATCAATCCACTGACTAGAATTCTAAAAGACGACGATGAACAATGATTATCTTCTTAAAACAATCAGTGGATCCGTCCAAGAAACTAACTTAAAGCAATGGAATATACTGACCAAGGGGCTGCTTCTAAAGCACAATCCTGAATCGATGATGCTAGTTGTCTAAATGGGTCCAAAATCCAGGTCAACGGTCGCTCATAATAGTACTTACCGCTAGTAAAGTAGAACCATGGTATTACTCATGTAGCGATATTAATAGCAAGTAACGTAGACTCCCGGTGTTCCTTACTTTGTGGTACTACTCACAGGTAATATACTACGCACAGGTAACACAGACCTATGGTGTTACTCTATTAATGGCGCCACTCACGGGCAACGTAGACTCACGGTGTTCTTCACATAGTGGTACTAATCACAGGGACCCGTACAATCCAATGGTGTACCTCACATAGTGGGTACTAATCGTAGGCAACGCAGACACATGGTGTCGCTTATATACTGTAGTGGTACTAATCACAGACAACTCCCAGATCCGTAGATCGGAACCAGACGCATGATGTCCATAACCAGATGCTGAAACACCCCAGCGCGATAGCCTCTTTTTATCTCTTTGGGGTGTTCAACCGAATCTGGACAGAATAATTACATGGTCCCATATTCAACTTCTGAGTTTAAAATTATCTACTCAGCGACTGTTTTAGCTTTCAGTAGTATTTTACTTTCATGGCTTTAGAAAATCAGATAGTCTTTTTCGCAGGTTTGGTCGTGGACCATCGCCTGTGAAGTTTCCAGAAAAAGTACGGTGAAAACAACAAACTGTAAAGTTCTGACAGGACATCTGTACATGTTGCCCGAAGCAAGCCCGCGACGAGCGACGTTCGAGTACGAAGTAAACATGGACTAATGAGGGACGAGTCAGTTACGAATAGTCATTGCCTTCACCTCAAGGCTATTCTCCCTTTAAAACGTGCTCTAAACTAGGCGGTCGTCTTAAGAAACGACATACACAATTCACCACTCCCTTTGTCCCGCCCTAGTCTACCCCTTGACACACTAGTCAGGCTAACATCAAGAGCCGCCTTCATGTCTTCTGGAGATGACATGCTCAACCCTGAGAAGATGGAAGAGATGAGTGTTAATCAAGATTTACTCATTAAGGTAACTATAGGACCGATTTGTGAATTACTCATCATCATAGTTTTCAAACTCTTAAGCGTGTTTTGTGTAGATTAAAAACTACAGCAGACTATATTGACTGAGGCAAACGTTATCGAATTAATCACAGTTCCCTAACATTCAGGCAAAATGACAAAGCTATGATACATTTCAACGCTAGTTATCCTAATAAAATCTTCTTCTTCTACCGAGTGTTTATCTCACAGGTGCAGGGTCAACAACGCAGATAAACGAATGCCACCTTGCACGGCCCAATGCACCATCTTGGAACAGGTGCAGTGATCACAGTACCTTGCCATCGTTTCGGCTTGCCGCAGCTGAAGTCTTCTATCTTGGAAATAAGCAGTACTGGCTGTAATGTAACGTAGACTACGTGTGAGGTGACCATACAACGAAAGATTTCGTTTTATTTGTTTATTTATCATCGACAGAGTCAATACTACTATAATTACAGATGGAATAATGATAATAATAATAATAATAATAATAATAATAATAATAATAATAATGATAATAATAAGTAACTGAACAGACTGGGTGTTTAGAGGAGGATCATGAGTTATTTAATATTTTCCCATACACTATTGAATTTCTGTAAAATCTGTAGATTCTGTGTGAAAAACGCCTTCATTGTAAATCTTGTTCTGTACATAGCTTCGCTTATTCTTCAAATGACGGAGAAAATTACTGATGTTTACAGGTTTTATATTTTGCCGCGAGTGATGGACACTTTTGCAAACTGATAGCGAGTCTATTGGTTGCCACGGCAACGTTTCAGTCTGCTAGCCAGCAGGGTAGCAACGTATGGCCATCTTCTTCATTATTCGTGTAAACTCGTGCTTGTTCGTTACGTAGAAGCATAGCCGTCAATTGTAAAAGGCCGCGGCGTTCGAACTACTACAGTCGCCTTGGCAGTTACCGGTCTTGCTACGAGAGAACGAAAAACCACGCACTCTTTGTAATGAGATTTAATATTTTGGGTTTTATTTGTAACTAGCAAATATATCCGTGCTTTGCTACGGTATTCTATATTGTATACGGATTTCTACATAAATTACTGTACACGCAGTGAAAGATTTTATTAAACTGCATGTCTCTTAGCATTATCCGAGAAACACCACGGGGAGGACTCTATAAGTTGGTTCCGATGTGAGGTGCGCGTTGGGAAGTTTTGATGATAAGGGCAGGCCACGTTCCCTACGGCCATTCACAATCGAGTTCGGAGTTTCCTTCTATAACGGCAGACTCACTTGCCTACTGCTGCTTCAAAATTGAGTTGGGGAGTTTTCATTATAATGACAGACCCCTTGCCTACTCCCGGTCATATCAAGTTGGTTCACTGCAGTCACAACCCTCGCGCCGAAGTCACGTGGCCCATCTACGACTTGTTATCTTCTATCGCTCACACACACAGTCGGCCTATCTCACAGATACATTGAGTGCAAGTTTCCATCCCATTTGGCTTTATGCGTCCTCTCTCCTTAACTGCGCGCGCCAAATACAAAATACGTTAAATTAAATAACAAATGCATGTGCCTGGGTCTCTGGTTCATGTCTCCGATACGGCACAATATTTATATATATTGTCTTTATAGACTGTTATACCTTTCAATATTCAGTCTATGACTGGCAGTTTGCAGCTAGCTCTGGGGTCGCGTTTAGTCCCATACCAACCTTTAAATCAATCAATCAATCAATCAATCAATCAATCAATCAATCAATCAATCAATCAATCAATCAATCAATCAATCAATCAATCAATCAATCAATCAATCAATCAATCAATCAATCAATCAATCAATCAACAACTACTGATCTCCATTTAGGGCAGTCGTTCAGGTGGCAGTTTCTCTACCTGTTGTTTTCCTAGCATTATCCTAAATGATTTCAAAGAACATACATACATACATACATTATCATTATAGACTGTTATGCCTTTCAGCGTTCAGTCTGCAAGCCTCTGAGAATTTACTAAACGTCGCCACAATCCTCGATTTGCAACTAGTGTTGTGGCCTCATTTAGTTCTATACCTCTTATCTTTAAATCGTTAGAAACCGAGTCTAACCATCGTCGTCTTGGTCTCCCTCTACTTCTCTTACCTTCCATAACAGAGTCCATTATTCTCCTAAGTAACCTATCCTCCTCCATTCGCCTCACATGACCCCACTACCGAAGCCGGTTTATGCGTACAGCTTCATCCATCGAGTTCATTCCTAAATTAGCCTTTATCTCCTTATTCCGAGTACCATCCTGCCATTGTTCCCACCTGTTTGTACCAACAATCATTCTTGCTACTTTCATGTCTGTTACTTCTAACTTATGAATAAGATATCCCGAGTCCACACAGCTTTCGCACCCGTAAAGCAAAGTGGGTCTGAAAACAGACCGATGTACAGATAGTTTCGTCTGGGAGCTGACTTCCTTCTTACAGAATACTGTTGATCGCAACTGCGAGCTCACTTTATTAGCTTTACTACACCTTGATTCAATCTCACTTACTATATTACCATCCTGGGAAAACACACAACCTAAATACTTGAAATTATCGACCTGTTCTAGCTTTGTATCACCAATCTGACATTCAATTCTGTTGAATTTCTTACCTACTGACATCAATTTAGTCTTCGAGAGGCTAATTTTCATACCATACTCATTGCACCTATTTTCAAGTTCCAAGATATTAGACTGCAGGCTTTCGGCACAGTCTGCCATTAAGACCAAGTCGTCAGCATAGACCAAACTGCTTACTACATTTCCACCTAACTGAATCCCTCCCTGCCATTTTATACCTTTCAGCAGATGATCCATGTAAACTACGAACAGCAAAGGTGAAAGATTACAGCCTTGTCTAACTCCTGTAAGTACCCTGAACTAAGAACTCATTCGACCATCAATTCTCACTGAAGCCCAATTGTCAACATACATGCTTTTGATTGATTTTAATAATCTACCTTTAATTCCATAGTCCCCCAGTATGGCGAACATCTTTTCCCACGGTACCCTGTCATATGCTTTCTCTAGATCTACGAAACATAAACACAACTGCCTATTCCTCTCGTAGCATTTTTCAATTACCTGGCGCGTACTGAAAATCTGATCCTGACAGCCTCTCTGGGGTCTGAAACCACACTGGTTTTCATCCAACTTCCTCTCAACGACTGATCGCACCCTCCCTTCCAAGATGCCAGTGAATACTTTGCCTGGTATACTAATCAATGAGATACCTCGATAGTTGTTGCAATCCTTCCTGTTCTCTTGCTTATAGATAGGTGCAATTACTGCTTTTGTCCAAACTGAAAGTACCTTACCAACACTCCACGCTAATTTTACTACTCTATGAAGCCATTTCATCCCTGCCTTCCCACTATACTTCACCATTTCAGGTCTAATTTCATCTATTCCTGCTGCCTTATGACAATGGAGTTTATTTACTATCCTTTCCACTTCCTCAAGCATAATTTCACCAACATCATTTTCCTCCTCCCCATGAGCTTGGCTGTTTGCAACACAACCAGGATGATTTCTTTTACATTGAGAAGATGTTCAAAATATTCCCTCCACCTCTCCAGTGATTCCCTGGGATCTATTATGAGTTCACCTGAATTACTCAAAACACTGTTCATTTCCTTTTCCCCTCCCTTCCTAAGATT
The DNA here is from genome assembly GCF_040414725.1 of Anabrus simplex. Classification (NCBI taxonomy): domain Eukaryota; kingdom Metazoa; phylum Arthropoda; class Insecta; order Orthoptera; family Tettigoniidae; genus Anabrus; species Anabrus simplex. The sequence goes on along the minus strand of NC_090265.1, from coordinate 259,810,775 downwards.
ATTACCGTCCAGAAAGGTTTCCCTGCTGCTTGACCTAGCCTTTCCAGGTTATTACCAAAATCTTCCCATGACTTCTTTTTGGATTCAACAACTATTTGTTTCGCTCTGTTTCTTTCATCTATGTACCAATCCCTGTCTGCCTCGGCCCTTGTTTGGAACCATTTCTGATAAGCCTTCTTTTTACGTTTACAAGCTGCTCTCACTTCATCATTCCACCAAGATGTTCGCCTTTTCCCATCTTTACACACAGTTGTTCCTAGGCATTCCCTTGCTGTTTCTGCTACAGCATCCCTGTATGCCACACATTCACTTTCTATATCCTGAACCTGCTTACTGTCTACTGTTCGAAACTTTTCACTAATCATATCCATGTACTTCCGTCTAATGTTCTCGTCCTGGAGATTTTCTACCCTTATTCGTTTGCATACAGATTTCACTTTCTCTACCCTAGGCCTAGAGATACTTAGTTCACTACAGATCAGATAGTGGTCTGTATCATCGAAAAATCCGCGAAAAACTCGTACATTCCTAACAGATTTCCTGAATTCAAAGTCTGTTAAGATATAGTCTATTATGGATCTGGTACCTCTAGCCTCCCATGCGTAGCGGTGAATAGCCTTATACTTGAAGAATGTATTCGTAACAGCTAAACCCGTACTAGCACAGAAGTCCAGCAAACGCTTCCCATTCCCATTAGCTTCCATATCTTCCCCACATTTACCAATCACCCTTTCGTATCCTTCAGTTCTATTCCCAACTCTCGCATTGAAATCGCCCATTAGCACTATTCTATCCTTGCTGTTGACCCTGACCACGATGTCATTCAATGCTTCATAAAACTTGTCAACTTCATCTTCATCTGCACCCTCACATGGTGAATACACGGACACAATTCTTGTCCTAATTCCTCCCACTGACAAATCTACCCACATCATTCGCTCATTTACGTGCCTAACAGAAACTATGTTTCGTGCAATGGTATTCCTGATAAAGAGCCATACCCCAGACTCTGCTTTTCCCTTTCTAACACCCGTCAAGTACACTTTATATTCTCCCACCTCCTCCTCATTATCTCCCCTTACCCGAATATCACTTACTCCTAGCACATCCAGATGCATCCTCTTTGCTGACTCAGCCAGTTCTACCTTCTTTCTTCCATAAGCCCTATTAATATTGATAGCTTCCCATCGAATTCCATTTCGTTCGCCAAGTTGTTTCCTAGGAGTCCCTCGCCTGTCAAATGGGGGTGGGACTCCATTACTCCCATAGGTCCGAGGCTTGCTTAAAGTGTTCTGAGCTCGGTAAATTCATGAAGGAGGATGCTGCCCTACTTGCACATAGTCCAAGTGAGGATCTCTCCCCTAACGGGTTATGGACCACCGGTGAATTGTATAGTCCTAGCCTCCTGAGCACAAGGAGGGCCACGACTCAGAATATGTTTGAGATGCCCACTCCCATTCCATAGCAACTGGTATCCCGACTCTCAGGACCACTTACTAGGCCACTCAGCCGTTGCCCATGGTTCACGAACTAGGACGTGACTACAGTAACCCACAAACATGAACCAAAGAAATTGTAACTATATTGAACATTTCCCTCAGTAAGTTATTCCAATCCCTAACTCCCCCAATAAACCAATATTTGCCCCAATTTGTCCTCTTAATTCAAACTTTATCTTCATATTGTGATCTTTCCTACTTTTAAAGACACCACTCACATTTATTCGCCTACTAATGTCACTCCACGTCATCTCTCCACTGACAGATCGGAACATACGCTTAGTCAAGCAGCTCGTCTCCTTTCTCCCAAGTCTCCCCAAGACAAAATTTGCAACATTTTTTGTAACCCTACTCTTTTGTCAGAAATCATCCTGAACAAATCAAGCTGTTTCTCTGTGGTTTTCTTCCAGTTCTTGAATCAAGTAATCCTGCCCTCTCCTTTGCACCCTTACTACAACCCCTAAATACCCTTCTAAGAATGTGCAGAGATCTGTAACTCTTTATTTACAATCCGATTTATGTGATTACCCCAATGAAGATCTTTCCTTATATTAACACTTAGGGAGTTACAACGATCTCCAAAAGGAACTTTCAACTCATCAACGCAGTAATTGAAACTGAGAGGATTTTTCCTATTTGTGAAGCACACAATATGGCATTTAACGCCGTTTATCAACATACCATTACCTGCTGTCCATCTGATAACATTATCTACGTCATTTTGCAGTTGCTCACAATTTTGTAACTTATGTATTACTCTCTACACAATAACATCATCCGCAAAAAGCTTTACCTCTGATTCCACATCTTTACTCGTATCATTTATATATATATAAGAAAACATAGAGGTCCAATAATACTGCTTTGATGAATTCCCCTCTTAAGTATTACAGAGTCAGATAAAGCTTCGCCTACTCTAATTCCCTGAGATCTAGAAATATATCCACCCATTCTGTCACTCTTTTGTCTAGTCAAATTGCACTCATTTTTCCAGTAATCTCCCATGATCCACCCTACTTAATGCCTCACACAGGTCGGTTGCAATACAATCCATTTGACCCCCAGAATCCAAGATATCTGCTATATCATGCTGGAATCCTACAAGTTCAGCTTCCCGAACTGCCATCTATCGAACCAGTTATTTTTGCAAACATGTCTGATATAATCAGAAAGAATGTTTTCCCAAAACTTTCGTGCAATGCATGTCATACTGACTGTCCTGTAATTTTCAGCTTTATGTCTATCACCCTTTCCTTTATACACAGGAGCTACTATAGCAACTCTCCATTCATTTGGTATAGCTCCTTCATGCAAACAATAATCAAATAAGTACTTCAGATATGGTACTCTATCCCAACACATTGTCGAAATCTTATCAATTCCAGCCACTAGTCTAATTTTCAAGTTGTGTATTTTAAATGCCGTTGTTTTCATAGGTAAATTTGAACACTTTTTTTAGTATTAGTCACCTCATCTATCTGGACATTATCATACCTCTACGATACACCCTCCTCTTCCGTAAGAAAATTTCTGCATCCATTATATCATTTCTCAGCTATGATACAACTCGTATTACAATATCAGGTAAGTATGTACCTATTAAATTGCGTAATTTTATTCCTTTCTTTACAATACTTCTACAGGTCAACACTGACCTTTTATGTCATCCCTACTTGACTTCCAGATCCCTTTATCCTTATCATAGCTCCTTCTGCCATCCCGTCTTTCTGAATGTACCTCCCTGTAACACTTTTGAACAAATTTCCGAACTTATACGTACCACTGAGGTTTAAGTGAAGGTCATCTGAGCGCAGATCCCTATCTCCTGCCCACTCATTAGGATCTAGATATCTCACTCCCAGTTTCCCACATACCCACTCCATAGTCTCACCCTCCAGTCAGCATCCCTCCTACACAGTATTCTACTGATTACAATCTCTGCTTCCTGAAACTTCACCCGTGCTGCATTTACGAGATCCCACACATCCCCAGCTATGGCCTTACGTTTTTGGTACCAACGTGAAACACTACCACCTTCATCTATTCCCTCCTCTTTCTCTTCTACTTTCCTCAACATCTTCCTCAACCTAATTCCTGGATAACACTCTATCCTGTTTCCCTTTCCTCCACACACTTACTCCACATGTCTAACACTGGAACCCCCATGACCAGAGCCTCAACTTTACCCACCTCCCCTCCTGGTCAGCCCTATCCTTCCTGACAGCTACAGAAGCTACTTCTTCCCATACCCCTGTTCCACCTATCTTTTCCTATCCTCTACTCCACATTTTTCCTTCCTACCTTTTCCCTTCCTCCTACTTCCACACTTCTCAGTAACAGTTCCCTGTTCCTCATCTTCCATCTGTTGGTCTACCTGCAGTGACACGTATCGATTTCTCACAGATACCTGACCTGAATTTTAATCCTGAATAGAACCTTTAGCTGCAATCCCCTTCCCCTTAGAACATTAGACCACTTGACTTCTACAATTTCCCCCTTTCCTTCCCATCCCTCGTTTACACCTACTGTATTCTGTACACTGTTTTGAGGGAGGCCTACCTTCCTTCCTGTCTTCTGAGAGAATCCAAATTATCTCCTTCAAGCTCTCGAATCCTCATTCATATTCCATAATGCCTGGCCACACCCACAGTTCCTACACTTGCTCTCCTTAGCCATTCTTTACGGAGAAATATAAAGAAAATGAAAAATAAAATAACTTATGCTGTGCAATAAAAATGAAAGAAATATTGTATAGGATAGTACATAAGGGTCACACGACAATAAGGTAATTAATATACTACGGAGTACTATACTACAATACTACTTAGTCGTACTATATTTGTATCCTACAACACCCTAACACGATAAAAATTTCCGTTAACTACTGAATACCGAAAGATTACGCAAGAATTACACAATTCTAAACTGCATTCAAGCCTACCCTAATTACTACAACAGAATTCTAGTAAGTGTGTCTCTACAGGTACTTCTATTACACTACACAAATATTTTACAATAATAGAATAAGCACGCTAATTTCTAATAAGATACTACAATACACTATAAAAATCTATATATATAAAATAAGAGTTTTGTCTGTACATTGCTCAGAATTTGAAAAGAATGGTATTTCTGTATCGATCATGTCCACAGTAACAAGAAAATGCAGTTTTTACTTTTCCGTAATTTCTGTCTGTCTGTCTGTCTGTCTGTCTGTCTGCCTGTCTGCCTGTCTGTCTGTCTGTCTGTCTGTCTGTCTGTCTGTCTGTCTGTCTGTCTGTCTGTCTGTCTGTCTGTCTGTCTGTCTGTCTGTACACGCATCACGAGAAAACGGCTGAAGAGAATTTAATAAAAATTGGTATGTAGAGTCAGGGGATGAACCGCTACAATCTAGGCTATAAATTACTTTATTCACGCTGAGTGAAATGGTAGTTTAGGGGAAGGCCTAAAATTCAATTCTCAAATATTTATATTATTAGTGGTCATATCGATAAATACTACATAACTAAAGTTATATAGAATTAAATTTCTGATCATTTACGTCTTATGCATTTTTACTGTACCGACTATGATAACACAGATATTCATGAATTTGGATTTTTGTTGCTAAGTCCATAGCAACGCCGAGCCCCGACAAAATGGGCAAACAGAATTTAATGAAAATCGGTATATAGAGTCGGGGAATAAGAAACTACAGTTTAAGCTATAAACAATGTTATTCACCCTGGGTGAAATGGTAGTTTAGGGGAAGGCACCTAAAATTTAATTTTTAAATACCTACGTTCTTGGTCCTATGGAAAAGTACTACATAACAAAAGTTATAGAGAATATAATTTCCCATCATTTATGTTTTATTCAGTTTTACCGTACCGACTACGATAAGAGTGGTATTTCAGAATCGGAAGACAATTAATAATGTGAAGGCCTACAATGTCGAAAGCGCGTAACAAAGATCAACAATAACATTACACTGACCGTTGTTTGTTGTAATGTTCTTTGTCTCTTATGCTGCCGCTCAACTCCGATAGATGGGATTACTGCTGCGTACCGAGTTTAACAGCCTAACTGAATATTGACGTGAAATAGCTGAGGAGTTAGATAACTTTCTTCTTTAGCATGAATCCTCTGGTTCATACATTTTCTGATACTGCTGGTACGTAACACACTGGTTCATCATAGTATGCCAGCTATTCGATACCTACTCTGACGCGCTGTTTTGAATGAGCAGTGTGCGCACTTAAGTCAGAGGCTCAGTTAGTAGTAGTAGGATTAGTAGTATGAACTGGTCTGGAATTACAATTTAGCCCTATTCCAAATTACAGTACCACAATTCACTAAATAACTCAAAATTCAACCCTGAAAAGAGCCGTTTCTTAGGAAAAGCTTCTTCCTCTTCACTTTCATTAAATATGCATTAATTTTATTCCAAATTAGCAGCGAAAATGTGGTTTCTTCTCTGGCTTGGAGGAAAAATTGCCTCCACGTCAGACAGTTCTTTCCCCCGCCAGTGTAGTGAATTGAGATTTTCCAACTCATCAGGTACTCCCAGGAAACAGATAAGTAAACGGGCATAGTTATTGCCCTGGGACTATCCACCATTTGAAACCCCCTCCCCCCGCCGAAAAAATGGACGAAGATTGATCACGGATGTCTGCGTCTTGGTCATTCCAGCTCTGTAGCTTTGGACTGTTAGTTCGGCAGCATAGTACTGTTCGTTAAAAGTGAGAAAATGCGTGGTTTTTCATTTGATCGAGTATTTCATATGAAGGCATTTCTTTTAATCACGCCATTCCTACTGGCGTCATTGTAATGACCCATGTTCATTTCAGTTGGGAAAACCACTAAGAGAGTCTTTCTGAGAATCTATACAGGCAGGCGGAGAGTGTATGCCATTTTAATGAAAACTCCCCAACCTGATTGTGACTGACGGTAGGCAAGCTGGCCTACCATTACAATGAAAATTCCCCAACCCAGTCTTCATATGAGAAAAGACGTTGGTGACTTGCCCGTCGTGCTTCTAGGGCAACTTTAAGAGCTATGCAACTTAATACAATCTTGCTCACAACGTTTAAATTACCTAACCTAGAATTCTGTATAAAAGTTAGAATTCCGTAGCGAAGCACGGGTACATCAGCTAGTATTAAACTACATTCAGACGTATCCTAATTACGACATGTTGTTACTAAGAATAAACAGATATGAAAATTGCAAGTTTGAAATTCGAAAGAACTACTCAAAGATTACTGACAAAGCTAAATGCGTAGACAGATTGTTATTAGTACTATTTTGTCCCACTATGCTCTACGAAAAATACACACGAATATAGCAGGCAAGTCACAATCTAACATACCGTATCTACACTACAATTCTCACTACAGTCTGACATTCGACGCCTATGTCTCCTGTTTCTTTTACTCTCCAAGACCGAGACCAACATTATACTAATCGTCTTCCACTCGCCTCACGTGATCCCGTCGTGGAAGTTAATAAATAAGTGTAGCTTCACCCATGGAGTTCAGTCGTAACTTACCTGCTCATTACGAATACCCTCTTGCTGTTGTTCCCAAACGTTTGCTTTTTTTTTTTGCTATTTGTTTTAAGTCGCACCAACACATACAGGTCTTATGACAACGATGGGATAGGAAAGGCCTAATAATGGGAAGGAAGCGGACATGGCCTTAATCAAGGTACAGCCTGGTGTGAAAATGGGAAACCACAGAAAACCATCTTCATGGCTGCCGACAGTGGGGTTCGAACCCACATCTCCCGGATGCAAGGTCATAGCTGTGAGCTCCTAACCACACGGCTAACTCGCCAGGTCCCAACCGTATGTACCATATTCTCACTACATTCATGTATCTAACTCCAAGCTTATGAATATTATATCCTGAGTCCACCCAGCTTCCACGCCCCTACAGCCCAAATCGAACTGAAGACAGACCGACGAAAAGATAATTTCGAACGAGAACTGAGTTCTTTCTTTCAGACAGTAACTGTGAGCACTCTTCATTAGCTTTGCACCTGGATGCACTGAGTATACTATCATCCTTGAAGAATACACATTCTTGGTCGGTGACCTCAGATGTTAGGCCCCTTTAAACAACACATTATAATAATTAAAATGATCAATCTGCTCCAGTTTCGTATTCCCCACTTAGCCTTCAATCTTCCTATGATTCTTCCCCACCTACTTCCCTTTAGCCTTGGAAATGCTAATTTTCATAGCATACTGCTTGAAGCTCCAAAATATTAGACTGTAGCCTTTCAACTTAGTCTGCCATTGACACCAGGTCATACTCTAAACTGTTTAACTACATTTCAACCTAACTGAATATCTCCGTACCACGCGAGTTGGGCATGTGGTTAGCGGTACGCAACTGTGAGCTTGCATCCGGAAAATAGTGGGTTCGAAGCCCACAAGGCAGCCCTGAAGATGGTTCTCCGTGGTTTTCCATTTTCAAATGCTGGGGCTATACCATAATTAAGGCCACAGCTGCTTCCTCCCCCTCCTAGGCCTTTCATATCCCATCGTCGCCGTAAGACCTAACTGCGTCGGTGTGACGTAAATCGAATTGTAAAGAAAAGAATACCTCCGTGCCATTTTACACTTTTCAGGAAATTATTCATGGATACTGTGAACAAAAAAGGTGAATGGTTACAGCCTTATATAACCCCTGTAAATACCTTGAACCAAGAACACATTCTACCATCAATTCTCACTGTAGCTCAATTGTAAACATAAATGACTTTGATTGCTTTTAATAATGTATCATTTATCCAATAGTCATTCAGTGTGGCCTAACATACTTTCCTCGGTACATTGTTATTTGTGAGTTCTCTAGAGGTACGAAATGAAAACGTAATTGTCTATTTTTCTCGTAGAATTTTTCATTTCCTGACATACTTAAAATCAGATCCAGCCAGGTCCTCTGTGATCTGAAACCATACTTACTCTTTTCAGAAATCTTGAGGGCACCCTGCCTGGTATACTGATCAATGAAATATCACAATAGTCGTAGTAATTCTTCCTAATCGATTCCTTATAGATCGCTTCAATTATTTATTTCGTCCAATCAAAAGTACTTTGCTCCTATTCCATGCTATTGCACCCTTGTCTTCCCACTACACTTGACTGTTACAGGCCTAATTTCAGCCATGCCGGCTGCTTTATGACAGTAAGTAAGTAAACTCGTGTCCTCATCCTGAGGTGGTACAGCTCTTTTCAGGCACACCCCATTGGAGGTGAGCTGCATGTACCATTTCAACCACATACCAGCCCTCCTGCCATTTTTAAATTTCTGGCAGTACCGGGAATCGAACTCGGGCCCCCGAGGACGGTAGCTAATAACACTAACCGTTACGCTACGGATGCGGACTTTATGACAGTTACGAGCTCAACTTCGCCTACCTTATGGCTGCTTCTCCGTCTTGATTTAGTGCACACTATATTGCGCTGCTCTATGAGCCTTCTGCTTGCTATGCTGTCTCACCACTGCTTCATCTGCTACACCGCCACGCGCAATCTCCGTGACGTCACCTAGTTCTAGTGTGTTCTCGAGCTCGCTTCGCTCCGTGTATATGTACTCGCCGCTTTCTCCTGTCCGGCGATCAGGTGTGACTTGGTGTTGTAATCGGCAGTGGGAGCTCAAGCCCTGCACCGGCTGGTCCGAGTGCATTTGGACTTTACTTGGTTCTCCGTTACGTGTTGGGTGAGCAGACTTTTACTGTAATTATTTACCATTCATTTTAATTTCGCCCTCTCATTCATCATATGGGCTTGAATAACGCTTCGATATTGAACTATCGTCCCTTCAGGACACAGCGAAATTTCACGGTGCCAAATTATTGACTTTGACTTTATGATGGAAATATGAAGGAGGAAGCGTGCTGGGCTTCAAGTTTTGAACAGTTGTACTGGAACCTTTTCTCTCGTTTGGAGCGGACATCGTACCCTGGTCAATCCCCTTTCCCTGCTTGAATCTCTTTCCCGATTTTTCCTTCTTTTCGTCTACCTTTCGTACCTCTAGTAACATATTAATAAATTTGTAGCTTGGTGCTCTGCTAAATTTTTACACTTCATCTGGCGTGTGCCTTTCGATTATTCTGGTGTCTACTTGCTTTAAAAAAAAAAAGGTGTGCCTTAGTTTTAGGGGGATAGCCTGTTCTTTTATCACGTGCCTTTGTGAGCACTGGAAAAATTCCTTTTAACTAATGTTAATTTTCTTGTTCCTGTTTCCATAATTCCTTGCTACTTTTTTGGCATTCGCGTGAACGTTGGTATAAAATTTTATTCTGGTTTCGTGCTTGCCCCCCCCCCCCAAGCTCTATTGTGGTTTGGTGATTACCCCTTTAAGATACGTACACTAAACAAAAAAAAGGAGAGAAAACCTGTTGATAATTTGTACAATTTCCCACTTTAATGGTGTATCAAATGGTCGAAGTTCTCATTCTTATAGTGTAAACAATTGTTATTTCTTGGAGTTGTTTTAATATATGTGTTCATTTTTTGAAACCTGTGCTTGTGGGAGTTTTCTTGGGTGTTCTCCTTCCCCCCCCCCCTTTTCCACGTGTCCCTACCGCGATAGTTCCTCTGGGGAAAGGCCCCATAATTGAAATCACCACTTGATTTGGGATGTGATCACTGCTATCTGGTTATTCTAGACACGACATTTAAATATTGGTGTTACCTCACTTTACGCCCTTCCCTGCGCATTGCTCTGCTGAGTCCTCTTTCCCCCCGCACCGGCAAGTATTTCTTGAGTCCCTTTGCTTACTTTACGTCGAACTTGGTCGGTTTATGCTTAGTGATTGCTGCAAGCACTTGAAAGTACATATCTGTTTAAATGTGTCAACGCTCACCGTAACACAACCTATTTACCATTCTTTCTACTTCTTAGATTGTAATTATATTGCCAGCATTGTTCTCTTCCACATGACTGGACTTTAAAACAAATATTTCCAATTACGTTGAGAATATTTTTAAAATGTTCCTTCCATATTCCTATTGATTCCCTGCGATCTACGGCTTCACCTGATTTACCCAAATCGCTATTCACTTCTTATATTATTAATTACAGTCCAGGACATTTTCCCTGCCACTTTGTAATGGACTCACCTCATCGCCGATACCTACAAGAAAAGGAAGTACGTCACCCGCACATAATTTTCATCTTCTCAGCTACTCACGTCGGCCGTGCATCGTCTACTACTGCTCTGCAAGTCAGCTGATACCGCGATGACGTCACGATGGACAGCTGTTTCCACTCGCGCTAGCTTTCAGAATGTGCTAGTCCTTCCTCCCCTTATGTTTCCCCCTCTGCACTATCGTATATAATGCCGGCTTCGCTCATATCCACCTGAGATCAGTGGCGTATACTGAGGGCTACCAAGGCTATCAGTGAAGCCCAAACCTCAAATGCGAGCGATGGAAATCTAAAGCACATTATATTGTAAGCATCTGACACATTGTTCCATTTGCAAACCTTGAAAGCAATGAGAAAACACGTCGCACGTATTTCTGAGAACAAGGCTTCGGAGACTGATATTGCAGCCCAGACTCTCGTCCCTTCCCATCTACTCGCCTCACGCGGCTTGCTGCTGTCTGCCTACAGGTGCGGGGAGCGGCGGAGGGTAGCTGTGCTAGGCTTCGGTCCATCAGATCGCCACTGCTATCACCATGCGTTACTCATCGTATATACTTCATCACCTCATCCTTCTGTCTTAAATATATAGATAACGGAGTGCTGGTATTTCACTCCCGTTTACTTCTACATCCTTGTAGGAAGACACTGCAGGGCTGCTGTTATAGGAGTAATATAGTTTTCTTTTTATTGGTAGATCTGCTAAAATGAAACGCAATCTTTCAGGTTTAGTGTTCTCTTTTGTTGGTTGGAATCGAACCCGTGATCATGGGTCAGACACCACCAATGATCTTCCCAGGAAGATAATTAACCACTGAACGATGGGTACGACCGCTGTAAAATTCAACATTGTTATTTAACGATTATGATGATGATGTTAATAATAATAATAATAATAATAATAATAATAATAATAATAATAATGGTGCATGGCATCTACATAGGCTTGGTGGTGACCTAATAAGGATAAAATGAATGGCGAAGACGTCATAAACACCCAGTTCCCAAGTAAGGGGAGGGGATTGATTCTGAAAATTGAACCGGGGCCGTCGGACCAAAGGCAAACATTCTATCCATTTAGCCACAAAGCTGGACTTCAATTTGCTAAACCTTAGGCTACCAACTCGATTGATCAGGTGTTGAGTATTGGCGGTGGCAGAGGTCAGGGCAGTAGCTTGTCAAGCAGCCTAGACAACACAGCGGGCAGCTCCGTTGGCTGTTACCAACTATCGAAAAGGGGTAGCCTAAGTCTACTGGTAGCCCACGTCTTGATACCAGCATACGACACTGCCTGAGATGGACTTCAAGCCTGTGTAGAGGGTGGAACGAAGAGAGTTTTCTTTTTCTTATGGATCTATGTACATAATTTTTCTTCGTCCTGCTCCGGTATCATGCACTTGGAGGTCAGGTATGACTGACATTTCTATTTATATTTTAAAATCTGGCTAATGAGAACTTTTATTTACTCTATGGCTATGGGGAGTATGCCATTTCCAAGCGAAATTTATATCAATCTTCATCGGTGATAAACCTGTCTCTTTCCGCTTTAAATTCTGTTAAGGTGGCAGAGTACTTCGCCAAACAAAATTCACATATCTCTGTCCTGCTTCTGAAAGATCTTCTATCTCAGACACACACTGCCACACCCAAGCTTCTGCGTTCAGTTCAACTTCGCGCCCATATACTTGACGTCCTATTGCGCAACATCACAACTGCGTTAAATATCGCATATCTAGTCATGAACAGTATAGTTCAGTACCTATACATACACTTCCATTTATCACTAAAATTTGTATAGCTTCCAATTATGCTTGCCATCATGTTATCCTTAGCTGACTTCCTTGCTAGATTCAATTTTCTAGTAGGTTCCTTCAATTTGTCCTTACCTCCATAGCCATATTGAACTCCATTTCTTTCTACTCTACACCTAGTTCTTAGCTCTCTATTTCTCTGTTATAATATAGTGCTTCTTCACCATTCCTTACCACCTTTAAAGGTACAAATATGTTTTCAAATTCCTCAATAATTGCATTGAACCCATCCCAGAGTCTGTTTACCGTTAATCTAGGATATTGGTTCTCATACAATATACTGCTACTGTTTAATGAACATATAATTATGATCGTGCTGTACGTCAATATTCCTTTTCTTACTCTTCGAATAAATAATTTAAATCTCATAACTCGTTGTAGTATTACATATTCATTCAACAAATTCTTCATTTACTACATATAACATTGTTATGTTTTCATCATAACTCATTTTACCTTATATCACTTGATATTTCTTCATATATTTCAAATATATATCTTATCTGACGCTCAAATCACCTTATTTCTATCAGTATCGGACCAATATCTTATCAAATAACGTAAACACGTTTTCAATCTGCCATTACCTCCATATTTAATGATTATCATAATTTAATACGACACGTCATAATATCACTTGGCATTGCGTACCGAAGTTCATAAAATTATCCCTATTATTGACATTTGAAATACGGTACAGTATAACATGGCTAATTGGGATTCTTTGATTTCATTAGAACACTTTTAACACTTTATTACACTTCCTAACTTGGGTTTGTCTTATATTTGGTGAAGACTACCCTTATAGCGTTGGCATAAATAATCACTGGCGAGAATATAATGTAATTTAAGTCATTCTGAACACTCTAAACACATATCTACAGTATCAATGTAGGCTTTAACTACAGACCTCCTAACCTTGTTATTATTTATCTATACATCATACATACATACATCATCATTATAGACTGTTATGCCTTTCAACGTTCAGCCTGCAAGCCTCGAATTTACTAAACGTCGCCACAATCCTCGATTTGCAACTAGTGTTGTGGCCTCATTTAGTTCTATACCTCTTGTCTTTAAATCGTTAGAAACCGAGTCTAACCATCGTCGTCTTGGTCTCCCTCTACTTCTCTCACCCCCCATAGCAGAGTCCATTATTCTCCTAGGTAACCTATCCTCCTCCATTCGCCTTACATGACCCCACCACCGAAGCCGGTTTATGCGTACAGCTTCATCCATCGAGTTCATTCCTAAATTAGCCTTTATCTCCTCGGTCCGAGTACCATCCTGCCATTGTTCCCACCTGTTTGTACCAACAATCATTCTTGCTACTTTCATGTCTGTTACTTCTATCTTATGAATCAGATATCCTGAGTCCACCCAGCTTTCGCTCCCGTAAAGCAAAGTTGGTCTGAAAACAGACCGATGTAAAGATAGTTTCGTCAGGGAGCTGACTTCCTTCTTACAGAATACTGCTGATCGCAACTGCGAGCTCACTGCATTAGCTTTACTACACCTTGATTCAATCTCACTTACTATATAACCATCCTGGGAGAACACACAACCTAAATACTTGAAATTATCGACCTGTTCTAGCTTTGTATCACCAATCTGACATTCAATTCTGTTAAATTTCTTACCTACTGACATCAATTTAGTCTTCGAGAGGCTAATTTTCATACCATACTCATTGCACCTATTTTCAAGTTCCAAGATATTAGACTGCAGGCTTTCGGCACAGTCTGCCATTAAGACCAAGTCGTCAGCGTAGGCCAAACTGCTTACTACATTTCCACCTAACTGAATCCCTCCCTGCTATTTTATACCTTTCAGCAGATGATCCATGTAAACTACGAACAGCAAAGGTGAAAGATTACAGCCTTGTCTAACTCCTGTAAGTACCCTGAACCAAGAACTCATTCTACCATCAATTCTCACTGAAGCCCAATTGTCAACATAAATGCCTTTGATTGATTTTAATAATCTACCTTCAATTCCATAGTCCCCCAGTATGGTGAACATCTTTTCCCTCGGTACCCTGTTCATCCAACTTCCTCTCAACGATTGATCGCACCCTCCCTTCCAAGATGCCAGTGAATACTTTGCCTGGTATACTAATCGATGAGATACCTCGATAGTTGTTGCAATCCTTCCTGTTCCCTTGCTTATAGATAGGTGCAGTTACTGCTTTTGTCCAATCTGAAGGTACCTTACCAACACTCCACGCTAATTTTACTATTCTATGAAGCCATTTCATCCCTGCTTTCCCACTATACTTTACCATTTCAGGTCTAATTTCATCTATTCCTGCTGCCTTATGACAATGAAGTTTATTTACTACCCTTTCCACTTCCTCAAGCATAATTTCACCAACATCATTTTCCTCCTCCCCATGAGCTTGGCTGTTTGCAACACCACCATGATGATTTCCTTTTACATTGAGAAGATGTTCAAAATATTCTCTCCACCTCTCCAGTGCTTCCCTGGGATCTATTATGAGTTCACCTGAATTACTCAAAACACTGTTCATTTCCTTTTTCCCTCCCTTCCTAAGATTCTTTATTACTGTCCAGAAAGGTTTCCCTGCTGCTTGACCTAGCCTTTCCAGGTTATTACCAAAATCTTCCCATGACTTCTTTTTGGATTCAATAACTATTTGTTTCGCTCTGTTTCTTTCATCTACGTACCAATCCCTGCCTGCCTCGGCCCTTGTTCGGAGCCATTTCTGATAAGCCTTCTTTTTACGTTTACAGGCTGCTCTCACTTCATCATTCTACCAAGATGTTCGCCTTTTCCCATCTTTACACACAGCTGTTCCTAGGCATTCCCTTGCTGTTTCTACTACAGCATCCCTGTATGTTACCCATTCACTTTCTATATCCTGAACCTGCCTACTGTCTACTGTTCGAAACTTCTCACAACCGGGCGAGTTGGCCGTGTGCGTAGAGGCGCGCGGCTGTGAGCTTGCATCCGGGAGATAGTAGGTTCGAATCCCACTATCGGCAGCCCTGAAGATGGTTTTCCGTGGATTCCCACTTTCACACCAGGCAAATGCTGGGGCTGTACCTTAATTAAGGCCACGGCCGCTTCCTTCCAACTCCTAGGTCTTTCCTATCCCATCGTCGCCATAAGACCTATCTGTGTCGGTGCGACGTAAAGCCACCTAGCAAAAAAAAAAAAAAAGAATTCTCACTAATCATATCCATGTACTTCTGTCTAATTTCCTCGTCCTGGAGATTTTCCACCCTTATTCGTTTGCAGACAGATTTCACTTTCTCTACCCTAGGCCTAGAGATACTTAGTTCACTACAGATCAGATAGTGGTCTGTATCATCGAAAAATCCGCGAAAAACTCGTACATTCCTAACAGATTTCCTGAATTCAAAGTCTGTTAAGATATAGTCTGTTATGGATCTGGTACCCCTAGCCTCCCATGTGTAGCGGGGAATAGACTTATGCTTGAAGAATGTATTCGTAACAGCTAAACCCATAGTAGCACAGAAGTCTAGCAAACGCTTCCCATTCCCATTAGCTTCCATATCTTCCCCACATTTACCAATCACCCTTTCGTATCCTTCAGTTCTATTCCCAACTCTCGCATTGAAATCGCCCATTAGCTCTATTCTATCCTTGCTGTTCACCCTGACCACAATGTCACTCAATGCTTCATAAAACTTGTCAACTTCATCCTCATCTGCACCCTCACATGGTGAATACACGGACACAATTCTTGTCCTAATTCCTCCAACTAACAAGTCTACCCACATCATTCGCTCATTTACGTGCCTAACAGAAACTGTGTTCCCTGCAATGGTATTCCTGATAAAGAGCCCTACCCCAGACTCTGCCCTTCCCTTTCTAACACCCGTCAAGTACACTTTATAATCTCCTATCTCTTCCTCATTATCTCCCCTTACCCGAATATCACTTACTCCTAGCACATCCAGATGCATCCTCTTTGCTGACTCAGCCAGTTCTACCTTTATCCTTCCATAAGCCCCATTAATATTGATAGCTCCCCATCGAATTCCATTTCGTTCGCCAAGTTGTTTCCTAGGAGTCCCTCGCCTGTCAAATGGGAGTGGGACTCCATTACTCACATAGGTCCGAGGCTTGCTTAAAGTGTTCTGAGCTCGGTAAATTCATGAAGCAGGATGCTGCCCTACTTGCACATAGTAAAGTGAGGATCTCTCCTCTAACGGGTTATGGACCACCGGTGAATTGTATAGTCCTAGCCGCCTGAGCACAAGGAGGGCCACGACTCAGAATATGTCTGAGATGCCCACTCCCATTCCATAGCAACTGGCATCCCGACTCTCAGGACCACTTACTAGGCCACTCAGCCGTTGCCCATGGTGGTTCACGAACTAGGACGTGACTACAGTAACCCACAAACTTGAACCATTACATGATTAAATTATACTTTGGCTAACCTATTTTAGAAAACTTACCTTTTTCCGTCGCTTTCTGGAATAATTTTTATAATTTGGTCATCCTCTACAGCTCGGGATTCTGGTCATTCTGCTTGGCCGGCATCGTTGGTGCCATCTTGGACCAGGGGCCATCTCAGCCATGTCGGTCCAGTTCGGAATCATCCAGATAATCGAATCTCAATCGTCTTAGTTGTTGAGTGCTCAGCCTGAAGACTGGTCTGGACCTCCTCAACAGCTCCGCCATCAGCCCAGGCGTCACTGAAGAGGCCATGGTTTCCTTCAAAAACTCGAGTGAGAATACAGAATACAATGGTGAGATCAGCTGTGACATTATAACACTTTCAAAGCCTTCTAACATGAATCATATAATTGGGTTCCGCTTAATATAACTTCGTGTAATAGCAATGTTTCTATTAGATCTCCAATATGTCTGCAGATACTTCAATTTGTTATAGTTATAGTGTTTGTTTATCGTCTCTAGTGTGGTATAGTAAATATTTTTTCTTGAAATAACGACCTTGTAGTTGCTCTTCTTGTTTTCCGCCGCGAATCAGTTTATGTGGCGTATTTTATTACTTTACGCGTATTTGTTAAATGTTACAATATTTCTTGTACCGTAGGCTCATATACACTACGTCCTATAACCTGCTTTTCTTTCTTATTTCTTTCACTGTTTCTGAGAATTTGACGAGATTTTACTACTTCTTCAGAATACGTCCATGTACTTGAGTTAGGCTTTCATTTGTATTTATAAACCGTGTCGTTCTGAACAATCCGAATATCTATTTTGTCTTGGTCACTGCCACTACGATTTTATTCATTTCGACTTTGCGTTACCCTCAATTCCTTGATATCTTATGTAATTTATTCATTGTGTCTAACTTCATTACTAGTAATCGCGTCCGTCTTAATTCGATTGCTGGAATAGTGGAACGGCACACTTATAAACTCTGTTTTCTCAAAGAAGATCTTCAAGCCTGATTTTGCTGCTTCTTTCTTTAGTTCACTTATCTGTTCTGCGGTTGTATAGGGAGAACGAAAAAATCACGAGATCATTTGCGAGGGCTAAAGAGTTGACTGTCAGTTTCCTGTTTCTAAAGCCGAATCTGACCCATTTTCGAACCCATTTCTGTCATTTTATTATTATTATTATTATTATTATTATTATTATTATTATTAATGAATATTTTAGTCAGTATTTTGACACTTTGTTCAGTGATTGATGGTCTAGTTAATTGTTACCCATTCCTCTTAAAATAACAATCATTAAACAGTAGTCATGTGACTGTACGCGATGTCGTTATAATATGCATTAATACCTTGTAAATGTGTCTAGAAATTTTCGTATTAACAAGCATGACGATAGGAAAATTGAAGTCATGCTGGAATAAACATTGCTTAGCTCAAGAGCAGATGAAATATTTGAACTCCGATTTACCGAAATGAATTTTGTACTCTAACACGAAGTTTGTGAATACGAATGACTATCATTATTAGTACGTCTCTTCGGGCAGAGTAACAAGAATTCAGTCTTCTTTTACTTCTTCATTTCCTCCTCTACATTCGAGGGGGTCTCGTTCACCTCTACCTCAAATACACTCTTTGCTCTTCAACTTTTTCCCCTCTTCCACCTCCGTACAATTCTTCCTTTCATTAAACTTTCGTTGCTTCATTACTAAGGATTATACTCCAACCCAACCCACCCCAACCCCCGGGGAGACCATCGTTCGTCTTTCTCAAAACATTGGCGTCCCATAACGCCAGAAAACCTTGCCTTTGCAGCGTTTGCATGTATTTCATGAAGTCGCAGCGCTTTCATCAATACTCTCTCCACAGAATATACTAATTAGTATTTTTTTCACTGCATTATGTAAGCTCGTTTACTCGTTTCTTATTATTACGCCAACCCTCGCTTGATTTCACCGCAGAATGTTCGTAATATATGTATGGAAGCAAGGCGGTTGCCTTCAAATTAAACTTCTGTATTTTTTTTTAAGGAGCAGAAGAAGAAGAGGCTGTACTACCCTACAAATTAGTTAGCCTTACCCCCAAAGTAGCTAATTAACTATTAAAAACAACGAATGGATCTCTTCATAAAAGGGCTCTTCTTCTTCGCTGTCTCATCGCCCACTTCCGCCACACCAACCCCTACACCATTTAATTCCCCTGCGGAGAAATAACTTTTATAATATTTGTAAGTGTGAAGTGTTTGTATAAAAGAAGGAAGGCTAATCAGAGATTTTCTGAAGGTATTAAGAATTGAAAAATTATATCTAAGGGAAATATTGTAATCTGGTACCATGGTTTCTTTAAAGTTAGATCCCCAGAGAAAATACAGAACTTCCAAGTATATTTATCAAAGACTGGCGTAAAATAATATGTATATGAATTACTAATGTTCCCTACAAATACAAAAATAATCGTTTATCATAGGACTATATCAATTATAATTTTCGAACAGTAAATTGTTTCGGAATCATTCCGAGAACGAAAACTCACAGATAATGAAAAGGTATGTCCAAAAGCGCTTGCCAATATACAGTCTCTCATGAATGGCATGTATCGACTATCTAAAGAGGTCTTTGTAGAAGAATTAACGAGTAATATAATTAATTTCTAGGCTGGAAAAGCACAAAGTTGATATCACGCCACACAGCGTCTAGTTCACATTCACAATATTAGATGTTAATGGAAATCGATAACATTTTCCTTGAAGTAGTGCGAAAGGCATCTTCCTCCGAATGAAAGGAAAATAATACGTAGGCGATAAGGAGTTACAAAGTAGGCATCGTTAGAAATCACCAAAGGATGAAAGCAGTTACATAGTGAGCTGCAAATGAAGAGAAATATCACTGCACTGATCATGAAAGTTAACTCCATCTAAGACAAATCGAACTCCTTCGAAATGGTGTACCATTCATTTTTATTTATGTATATATATATAATTCGCTGGGGCCATCAAGGACCACGTTAAGTCTTGTTGCATTTGACACTGAACTTGGCCTTCTTTAGAGCCCAAATTTCCCTCATTCTTTGTGAGTGGGCCTGCTTACGCTCCTCTGTCCAAGGGGCACCGTGTCTTCTCTTCGGTTGCTCGTCTCGGTTTAGCCCGTTCGTCAATATTTTCTTGCGGAAGAGATCTCTGTTAAAGGCGTCTTCAGATGAGATATGTAGCATTTGCAGGTCTTCTTTGGTATTTCTAAACCAGGGAATTGTGGTTTTGGGGTTTGAATCAAAAAAGTGAAAGATTTCTTTAGTTAACTTTCTTCTGTCCATTCTTTTCAGATGACCGTAAAATCGTGCCCGTCTTTTTCTGATTGTGTCGGTAATTTTCTTTATTTTGCTGCAGACTTCCTTGTTGGATCTCTTTTGATGGATTCCATTTCTGTACTTTGTTCCCAAGATTCCTCTCACAATTTTGCGTTATCTTTTCTCCAGTTCTTCAAGGAGTCCTTTGTTGGCATTTAGAGACAGAGTTTCGGCTGCATAAAGAACTACTGTCTTCAGAACTGTTTCATAGTGACGTATCTTGGTGTTTTGGGAAAGGCATTTTTTGTTGTAGATTGTGCGGGATGTTTGGTAGGCTATTTCCAGTTTGCGTACTCGCTCCTGAAGTGCTTCTTTGTCCAGTCCATTTTTCATGATGATCTCACCCAGGTATTTGAATTTGTTTACTCGGGTGATGTCCCGTATTTTGTATGGAGTTTTGGTGGAGCCTCCTTGATGTTAGTCATTACTTCTGTTTCCTCAAACGATATCTGCAAACCAGTTTGTTCTTTCTTTCTTTATTATTTATTTATTTATTCATTCATTTATTTATTTATTTATTTATTTATTTATTTTCCGAACTCTATAGCTGTAGTCGCTTAAGTGCGGCGAGTATCCAGTATTCGGGAGATAGTGGGTTCGATCCCCACTGTCGGCAGCCCTGAACATGGTTTTCCGTGGTTTCCTATTTTCACACCAGGCAAATAATATGTAGGCGATAAGGAGTTACAAAGTAGGCATCGTTAGAAACCTCCAAAGGATGAAAGCAGTTACATAGTGAGCAACAAATGAAGAGAAATATGTAGGCGATAAGGAGTTACAAAGTAGGCATCGTTAGAAATCACCAAAGGATGAAAGCAGTTACATGGTGAGCAACAAATGAAGAGAAATATCACTGCACTGATCATGAAAGTTAACTCCATCTAAGTCAAATCTAAATCCTTCGAAATGGTGTACCATTCATTTTTATTTATTTATTTATTAATGCCACGTCCGCTTCCTTCCCACTCCTAGCCCTTTCCTGACCCACTGTCGCCATAAAACCTATCTGTGTCGGTGCGACGTAAAGCAACTTGCAAAAAGAAAAACAGAAAATGTATTTTATCGACTGGACTTTTCTGGGCTATTCAGTGACCCGTTCTTCATTCGTTGTTCAAGAGACTAAAAGTGATCTTTAATTATTTTAACACTAACGAGACTGCTTTGTTGTGAAAAATATTTGTAGAATATTTTATGCTCTACATAGCCTATCTTACGCGTAAATTTTACGGATATGTGTTGAACACTTAGGCAGCGTAAGATAAGAAAGTGTTCATGTGACGTCATAAGCTAGGCGTCAGGAATGCTTTTTTCCGTACAGGGATTTTACTTTTAACAAATTAGACAACTGATATTCTGAGTAACCTTTTAAGAAAGGTATGTGTCCCCGGCATTATTTCTGGAAGTATTTAAACTCTACAATTCTTACGCATATAGTTTGTAGATATCTTTAGCAGTTTAAACAGCATTAATCCGAGCCACAAGAATGTTATTTTCGTAGTTCCTACTGTTAAGAAATATGAAGACGGTTATTGTAACATTGAAACTAACAGACAAATAATCAGGTAATATACAGCTAGCAATAATATTCTATGTCCTTTTAAATATGAAGTACAAGAATTTAGACGTAAACGACTGAAAAGTACGTGAATTTTTCAGGAAATGGCTGACAAGTACAGGAAACTGGTGGACAAATTGCTCACTTTCCAGGAAAAATGGTAATCTTATCCCCCAAGGCTGAGGGAGGTGAAGAAAGACATGCGGGTAAATTAGATAACACCAGAGGACATAATGGAGGGGAAGAAAGTTGCGGGGTTGATGGATGATCCAGAGAAAGAACCTGCTAAACCGTGGAACATCTCGGCCGAAGAACGGTTGAAAAAGAGCTGAAAAAATCGTGAGGTTGGAAAACCTTTAGTTATTATGTAAACTAAAAGATGTAAGCTTGAGAAATGAAGGCAAGTAGTTTGTGCAACCATAGTCCACAGCTGGCTGTATCGATATAAATATCGTGCCAAAGAGTCTGCTGAATTTCTGCTTTTCAACTATATGTACAGACCAGTTAGCCATATTATCAAGCTTTCTGTGCCACCGATCATATATTCAATTTCCCCTTGACAGAAACGGGGAGGACATTCAGACAAGATGTGGTCTATTATCTACAGAGTACCCCCACAATCAGCGCCAGGAAAACTGAGGAACACCCATTAATGGAGTGACTATGCACTTCTTCCATGTTTTGTTCGTACCATGTTCAGCATTGCCCAGGCTTCCCGAAGGAGATAAAATCCTCCTGGGACATTATTGGAGTTGAGCAGTCTGTACCATATGGGGCTGATTGTATCAACCGGTGGTTCCGGGCTGTAAGAAGGTTGAAGCCTGATTCTACCAACTCTTCAGTTGTTCTGTGTGGAAGGTACCGAGACTTCAATATTCTCAAACAGATGTTCTTCATGTCAACATAATCTGGTAGAAGTGCGTTGGAGCTGATCTTATACTCTACAAGCAGTGCTCGCGACTCCGTACGCGTGGAATTTATTTCTGACTTATTAAGCTTCTTTGCATACAATGATTAATGTAGTATCATTGCAGACATGAACAAAGAGTGGCATTTACAATTTCGATGAGCTTACATTTCTCAACAGAATAAGTAAGTATACCATGTGAACGCTTCTCTCTAGACAATTTTTGATCATCAATATATATTGTCTTTAGCGTGATCCAACTCGAGATAAGCCAACATACAACTTTCCATGTACGCCATTCCGGCGTCCAGGAAGGGTCACATAAAATAAATCCCGACCAGTTTCTCAGGGTAATCAAACGTCTAGATGTTGTACGTGGGATCCGAGAAAAGGAAACGATACGCCTCATCCTATGCATCAATAAATCAATATGATTACTCGAAAATCCGTAGCCTTAATTCTAAGATACCTGTAAATGAAAGCTTAAATACTGTACTTTATTAATAAAATATATATAAACATTAAGGAAGAGAAGAATAATAAGATACCTCGCAGTAAAATTAAAATTTAAAGTTGATTGGCTAATAAGCATCTGGTTTAACAAACTCATTTCTTAGGAATCACATTTTCTCTGATTTTTTTAATCATTGGAATGTGCTAAAGCGTATTTTAATTTAGAATATTGTTGAAATAACGTAGAATGTTTCCTACATGAAACCTTCTCCTAGGAAAATTATGTTTTTTTAAGACTATTGTCACTATTTAACATACATCATCCAATGCTTTAATCTAACTGGTTCATTTCATTTTGCCTAAAATCAACATTCAGTAAGTTTCCCGGGTTTACTTCATGATATATACTCTTTCTTTAGCTTCCGGAAAGTAGATACGTTTCTTGTTCACTACAGCCAAAATTTACTGTCAATAAGTTAATTTTTACTCAATCATTCAAAGTTACGTCTAAAATTGATATTCCTATTCAAATTAAAGTCACCCATAGGTCTACCTTGACATGTACACCCTAAAATGATTATATTCAGAATTGTAAGATCTCGCCTAAATCGATTAACGTTAGGGAACACACATATTTGAAGACATAATTCTATATTAAAGCATACATACTCTCATATGCATTATCCAAGATCCACTATCTTTATCTAGTTGTGCCATGATCAATTTTAAACGAATGTAGCTGTTTACAGGAAGTTTTATCTCAACATCTTCGAGTACAATTTCATAGGGTTATCTACAAATGACTAAGACCTATCATACAATATCATAATGGTTAACATACGTTGCTTTTATCATCATACTTGGTTACTTGACAATCTACAATGTTACAATTATTACCCCATGTGATCCTATCTTGCGTCACTCCTCACATTTATTACTTTAAACATTCCATTCCTTCCGTTATCTCACGGTCCCTATAATAACTCTGTACCTTCTTAAATTATTCATTTCGACTCGTATTTCCTCTTAATATCCTTAACTTTTCGTAATGATTACTACCTTCGATGCACAAGTAATCTTATTCTCAGATACTATTTATATCCTCCTCTGCGAACCATGTGACCTTGCCGCGGTGGGGAGGCTTGCGTGTCCCAATGTTGCAGATAGCCGAGCCGCAGGTGCAACCATATCGGATGGGTATCTGTTGAGAGACCAGACTAACGAATGGTTCATCGAAAGGGGGGTAGCAGCCTTTCGGTAGTTGTAAGGGCGGCAGTCTAGATGATTGACTGATAGGGCCTTGTAATAATACTCAGCATGGCTTAGCTGTGTTGATACTGCGACACGGCTGAAAGCAACGGGAAACTACAGCAGTAACTACCTCCCGAGGACATGCAGCTCTCTCTGTATGAATGATGTACTGATGATGGCTTCCTCCCGGGTAAAATATTCCGGAGGTAAACTAGTCCCCCATTCGGATCTCCGGGTGTTGCCTACACGAGAGGGGGCGATCATCAGGAAGATGGATACTGACATTCTGCGAGTCGGAGTGTGGAATGTTAGAAGTTTGAATCGTTGTGGTAGGTTAGAGAATCTGAAAAGGGAGATGGATAGGCTAAAGTTAGATGTAGTTGGTATAAGTGAAGTACGTTGGCAGGAAGAACAGGATTTTTGGTCAGGCGACTACCGAATTATCAACACGAAATCAAACAGGGGAAATGCAGGAGTTGGTTTAATAATGAATAAGAAAATAGGGCAGCGGATAAGCTACTACGACCAGCATAGTGAAAGAATTATTGTCGTCAAGATAGACACCAAACCAATGTCCACCACAATAGTGCAGGTCTATATGCCTACTAGTTCAGCGGATGATGAAGAAATTGAAAGAATACATGAGGAGATAGAAGATTTAATACAATATGTAAAAGATGACGAGAATCTAATTGTGATGGGAGACTGGAATGCAGTGGTAGGCCAAGGAGGAGAAGGTAGTACAGTAGGAGAATTTGGATTGGGACAAAGGAACGAAGGAGGAAGTCGGCTGGTTGAATTCTGCACTGATCATAATTTAGTCCTTGCCAATACTTGGTTCAAACACCACAAACGACGGCTGTATACGTGGACGAGACCTGGAGACACTGGAAGGTATCAAATAGACTTCATTATGATTAGGCAGAGATTTAGAAACCAGGTGTTGGATTGCAAAACTTTCCCAGGAGCAGACGTGGACTCTGGCCACAACTTGTTGGTCATGAAATGCCATCTGAAGTTGAAGAAATTGAAGAAATTGAAGAAAGGAAAGAATGCAAAAAGATGGGATCTAGACAAGTTGAAAGAAAAGAGTGTGAGGGATTGTTTCAAGGAACATGTTGCACAAGGACTAAATGAAAAGGCTGAAGGAAACACAATAGAGGAAGAGTGGAGAGTCATGAAAAATGAAGTCAGTAGGGCTGCTGAAGAAATATTAGGAAGGAAGAAAAGATCAACTAAGAATCAGTGGATAACTCAGGAGATACTAGACCTGATTAATGAACGACGAAAATACAAGAATGCTAGAAATGAAGAAGGCAGAAAAGAATACAGGCGATTAAAGAATCAAGTGGATAGAAAGTGCAAGATAGCTAAGGAAGAATGGCTGAAGGAGAAATGCAAGGATGTCGAAGGCTGTATGGTCCTGGGAAAGGTAGATGCTGCATACAGGAAAATCAAGGGAACCTTTGGAGAAAGGAAATCTAGGTGCATGAATATTAAGAGCTCAGATGGAAAGCCACTTCTAGGGAAAGAAGACAAAGCAGAAAGATGGCAGGAGCATATCCAACAGTTGTATCAAGGTAACGATGTAGATAATTTGGTTCTGGAACATGAAGAGGTTGTTGATGCTGATGA
The DNA here is from genome assembly GCF_040414725.1 of Anabrus simplex. Lineage (NCBI taxonomy): Eukaryota > Metazoa > Arthropoda > Insecta > Orthoptera > Tettigoniidae > Anabrus > Anabrus simplex. The sequence continues at coordinate 259,784,779 of NC_090265.1, read as the reverse complement.
AATGGGAGACCCAATTTTGAGGTCAGAGTTTGACAGATCTGTGAGTGACCTAAATAGGAACAAGGCACCTGGAATTGATGATATTCCCTCTGAATTACTGACTGCCTTAGGAGAAACCAGCATGGTAAGGTTATTTCATTTAGTGTGCAGGATGTATGAGACAGGAGAAGTCCCATCCGATTTTCGGCAGAATGTTGTTATACCTATTCCCAAGAAAGCCGGTGCTGACAGGTGTGAAACCTACCGCACCATTAGTTTAGTATCTCATGCCTGCAAAATTTTATACGTATTATTTACAGAAGAATGGGAAAACAAGTTGAAGCTGAGTTGGGAGAAGATCAATTTGGCTTCAGAAGAAATGTAGGAATACGTGAAGCAATCCTGACTTTACGTCTGATCTTAGAGGATCGAATCAAGAAGAACAAGCCCACGTACATGGCATTCGTAGATCTAGAAAAGGCATTCGATAATGTTGATTGGAACAAGCTCTTTATGATTCTGAAGATGATAGGGATCAGATACCGAGAACGAAGAATTATCTACAACCTGTATAAAAATCAGTCTGCAGTGATAAGAATCGAGGTCTTTGAAAAAGAAGCAGCAATCCAGAAAGGAGTGAGGCAAGGCTACAGTTTGTCCCCTCTCCTTTTCAATGTTTACATAGAACAGGCAGTAAAGGAAATCAAAGAGAAATTTGGAAAGGGAATCACAGTCCAAGGGGAGGAAATCAAAACCTTGAGATTTGCCGATGATATTGTTATTTTATCTGAGACTGCAGAAGATCTCAAGAAGTTGCTGAATGGTATGGATGAAGTCTTGGGTAAGGAGTACAAGATGAAAATAAATAAGTCCAAAACAAAAGTAATGGAGTGCAGTCGAACGAAGGCAGGTGATGTAGGAAATATTAGATTAGGAAATGAAGTCTTAAAGGAAGTAGATGAATATTGTTACTTTGGTAGTAAAATAACTAACGATGGCAGAAGTAAGGAGGACATAAAATGCAGACTAGCACAAGCAAGGAAGAGCTTTCTTAAGAAAAGAAATTTGCTCACTTCAAACATTGATATCAGAATTAGAAAGATTTTTTGAAGACTTTCGTGTGGAGCGTGGCATTGTATGGAAGTGAAACATGGACGATAACTAGCTCAGAAAGAAAGAGAATAGAAGCTTTTGAAATGTGGTGTTACAGAAGAATGCTGAAGGTGAGATGGATAGATCGAATCACGAATGAAGAGATACTGAATCGAATTGGTGAGAGGAGATCGAGTTGGCTAAATTTGACGGGAACAAGAGATAGAATGATAGGACACATCTTAAGGCACCCAGGACTTGTTCAGTTGGTTTTAGAAGGAAGTGTAGGTGGTAAGAACGGTAGGGGTAGACCAAGGTATGAATATGACAAACAGATCAGAGCAGATGTAGGATGCAATAGTTACGTAGAAATGAAAAGATTAGCACATGATAGGGTGGCATGGTGGGCTGCATCAAACCAGTCTATGGACTGATGACTCAAACACAACACTATTTATATCGATCAATCTCTTCTTAATTCACCATTTTCATATCTCATAACCTATCTCAATGAAAACAACGTGTCACCTATTTTATACTCTCGGAATACATCACCTATACCCTCTTCAAACTATTACTTGGAATGTCTACAATCTCATAACATATCCTGTTCATAAGAACTTCGTTTACAGCTATGACATAACATCTTTCCATAAGATATCGTCTGAGCCTTTCATTTCATTAACACCTAGCTGGGGTTTGCTTATTTCCATAGATAAATACCTATCTTCCATTTAAGTCAATTTGTACTGAAATCACTCGCGAGAATCTAATATATCATGGGTTACTTTTGACGATTAAACGGCACAGTGACAACACTTGACTACATATTTATCTATTCAATTAGATCTTGCGTCACTCCTTACGTTTATTACTTCAAACATTCCGTTCCTTCTCTTATCTCATCGTAGAATCATTTGAATCATCTTTTATTTCATTCCTATAGGGTTGGAATTGTCACTGGCTGGAAACAATGTCATCAATGTAGCCAAATACTGGTCACAACTTGTGGAAATAATGTATATATAGTGGCGATATTTACATGTAATACTTTATTTCTCCTTTTTGATTTCTATGTATGTTCTTCAATTTGTTATACTTCATATGGACATTTTTCAAGTGCTTCATTTATAACCGTATGTTTAGTCCTCAACCCGAAGCCTGGTTGGATCCTCAACATCTCTGCCATCAGCTGTCATAAATGGCCTAGCCATCACTGAAGAGGCGTAGTAGGGAAATGAGGAGTGAGGTAGTTTCCCGTTGCTTTCCTCACCGAGCCAGAAGTTGCTAGTACATATCAGTCTACCAAGCCCACTGAAATGTATGCACCAACCGATCCTATTTTCATACCATTCGTAGCAGGGACTGGCTGCAGAAGGAATGGCATTACTAGTATCGCTCATACCTCAGTCACTTTCATTTTGTCAAAGCCAAGGATAAAGCTGAGACAGATCAATGAAAGTAACAAAATTGTTCTAGCCCATATCAGAAGACATAGTGCACTGTAAACACTAGGGCCCGCCAGCAAAGGCACAATTTATAACTATATGCAATTAATTTGTTCATGTATATTTTTCATATTCTGTACATATATTCAGTATCTCCTTCTTGTATATATTGGTACCTCTGACACGAATAAATAAATATTCAATTAGATTCTATCAAACTACATATTTTATTTCAAGAAACTTATCTTACTTCCTTTGCTTCTGGAATGGGCTAGGCGTGGTTGATTCTCTGCTTCTGGGAGCAATCTCTGTGGTTCATAGCTGGCTTGGCAAAGGTCGTCTGCAATGACGGCAGGTCATGGCTTGGCTTAGGTTACCCCAGGTAGTCAATTCTCCATCATCTTTACAGAGCCTTCATCTTGACTCGCTCATCTATACAAACAGACGACATACGCAGTCAGCTGATACATGTTATTACTATAAACGCGCTCTACTCAAACATTCAAGTTTCTTTCAAAGTTGCTTGTCTTGATCTCTACCGTCTTTTATCATACCTTCAAAACAAATCTAATTTTAGTTTGCTTTATAGAAGGTGTTGATTCTATTGAGTTCCTGTGGCCCCTTGCTTCTCTGTTTTTATAATTCTGCTGGCGTCTTATGGCAGATTGACTACTAAGTTTTGTTCTCTGTTTAAAATGAAGACATCGCGTTTTATGAAATTCCTCGCTGTGTATTGCAATAAATCAATGCAATATAACTGAGATATCCTTTCTTTATAACTCTCTTCTTTTTCCTATAGTTTTTGCATAAGTAATTCAGCTTCTTATTCGCGGCTCATTTATCTGCTCAAAGCGTCAGTCATTTTGTTCAGTGTTGGGTCTTAAAAACAAATCAAATTCCATGTTTTTTTTTTGTTTACACTGCCATCATGATTACTTACATTTCGATGTTTCGTCGAACTGAACTTCTGTTACATGTTATGAAGTTTTCGTTTTGCGTAACTTCGTTTTAGGAATCGCGTTTGCTCTAACTTGACTATAACTTCACTTCGAGAATAGTGCAATGGTACGCATGCGAAAAAACACTCCTACCTCAAGTCAGTTTCCAAAAGTGAGAATGTTTGCCCTGTGACTTATTTATTGTGATGGCAAATGACATCTTCATTGGAAATTATAAGCGTTTAAAAGATATTGGTCATTCAGTTGGTGTCTTTGGAATACGCGGAATGTGCGCTAGTTCTCCAGACGCTGGCCCGGTGAGAATGGTCGCTACTATAACGTTATCTCCCAACTCTTTTATTAATAACCTTGTGCCATTGCACATGTTAGGCGGGCTTACATTTCTTACCAGCATGATGGGGGTACCAATCTTTAACATCAGGTCGTGTGGTGGCAGGCCACGCGGATTAAGGAAATTCAAATGTTCTTGAGGGTGGTGTACTGCGTCTTCAATATTGTTGACTTTATCAATTCACTTATAATGTTTTATTCGACCAGGAATTTTTTGCAAAATCAAGTTGTTTGTTTCATTGACACTTTCGTTTCTGGGGGATACTATTGCTCGTGAACGTAGCCAATGATAATCTCTTTGTAGAATACTTTGTATGTCGAAATATCTTGCATCTATATGATGTTCCAGAGTGTAAACTATGCGACAGAATCTATCGTCCAGTTCGATTTCAGCGCTACTAATATTGTGCTTGGTGAAGGCATTTTTTCCTTCTCCAAGTTCAAGCTGCTGTAGTGGGAAAGCACTATCGTTATTTTCGATTAAATATGCTCTCATATTAGTGCGCAAATGAACTGTTTGAACTGAACTCTATAACACAGATGACTTAAAACATGCTTTAATAATATCTGCACATATTCCTCTTGCTACGACAGGAAGTGTTTGTCAGAAATATCCAGATAAATCAGTAGTAATTCCACCCATGATGTTGTTCGATTTTTTGAGATCTTTCACCGTTCGATTCACTGCTTCAACATGAGATCTGTGACTCAAAGTACATTCATCCCAGATAATTAATGTTTATTTCAACAATATTCCAAGCGGTCCATTCTTACGTATAGAACATATTGACTGTTGCTACAAGGATACAGTCAATGGCATTTAAAGTGTCCAATGCGCAGTTTTCCTATCATGTGATAGAGTTCCGGAAATCCCTGAAGAATAATTAGATGTCAAATGGCCCACGGTATACTCCCTTCCGGAGATCCAATAGCCATGGTAATACGGCAAGCAGTGCAATTATTCCAGATTGTCTCACTTTTGCCAATATTATATTTGCAAGGAATGTTTTTCCAGTACCTCCTTGGGCATCTAAGAAAAATATTTTACCTTTGTTATTTTCTACGCTGTCAATAATTTCGTCGGAAGCTCGTATTTGGTCCGTAACAAACTACCGTAAATTTTCGTTCAAAAAATTGATGATAAGTCATTAATATTTATTTATTTATTTATTTATTTATTTATTTATTTATTTATTTATTTATTTATTTATTTATTTATTTATTTATTTATTTATTTATTTATTTATTTATTTATTTCAAAGAGTCTGTACAGAATTTTCCTGTGGAATATCTATGCCTATACAAGCTCTTCCAACTCCACCTTCTGGACAAATAGCAAATAAGCAGACACATAACAAAATAATATAATAATTAGATGTCAAATGGCCCACGGTATACTCCCTTCCGGAGATCCAATAGCCATGGTAATACGGCAACTGGATAAAAAATAACATAATATAAAATAAAAACAACGGCAGAACGATACATGAAGTTTAAAGACCTTCATATCTCTCCTGACTGGGCTCGCGAACCTTGCACATTCTCTTGACCTCCTCAGATTTGCTGAACCAGCCTTAAATATTACAACACCTGCCGCGTTAGTGTGCTACATTCTCCTCACGTTGCATTTTCTACATGAACTACTTCCTTGTTGCATTATCTAACTTCACCTCCAAAACAACCTCTTCTCATTCAAGCATATTTACTCATAGCAACCATCACTCAAAATTACCTTCATACTTTCCTTTCCCAAACAATTAATAAACACGCTCACTCATCGCAAGCACCTCTCCCAACCCATTTAAAATTACCATGACCCTTACATTCGCTTATAATTAAATCACCTTGACTCTACTCACTCTTTGCATAATCCCATTTAACAACCACCACTCCGTTCTCCATCAAAATCCACAATACATTCACTATTAATTTCAAAATTAAAACCAATTAATGATCAATTTCAGATTCTCGTTCAAGTATATATCTCTTGAACATAATCTCTCATCGCAACCATCACTCAAAAATACTTTCATACTATCCTTTCCAATCACTCAAATCTCATTTAAAATTAAAACACACACTCTGAGAACTACCAAATTTAACTTCTTAACATATTCCACTCTAAATATTTTCAAACCAACCCACCTTTCGTAATCTCTCTTACCTTCACTTATAACTCAAATAATTCTAATCACTAAGACCAACCTCCAACCACCTTTCAGCCAACCTTCATTATACCACCAATCTGAATAGTTAATCACTCTTAAATAACTCCAAACAACCTCATCACCGTAATCACTCTTACATATCACCAAATCAACCTCTTACACCTCACGTCCTATATCTCAACCATCCTTCCTTATCACAAATAACAATACAATTCCACCATTAACTTGCTTACTCATAGCCACCACCATTCCAATCTCATTTGAACTTAAGCCACACACTACACATCGACCATACTTTACATACCATAAACTATCACCACTTACAAGCAGCACTAAATATCTTACCATTTATAATCACATGTTAACTTATACCTTTCTTTACCATCAATTATAATCACTTACAAACACACTACAATTCCGCCAATAACGTACTCACTCTTAGCCACCACTGTTCCAATCACACTTCAACTTCATATTTCACTACCACCCTAATCATCACTCTTAACAAACCTGATCACCTGTCATTATTTCCAATAATCATATAACCACCTTTTATAATTTACAAACAATCCACTATAACCACTTACAAGCATCAATAATCATCTTACCATTCATAATCACAAATTAATCCCACCAATTAAGTCTCATGTTAACTTATATACACAACTACCCATAAACCTCCACTTTTACTTAGCTTTCTTACTTCTTGTTACTATGCCTTCATCACTATTGGCTTTCTTACCCCACAGTTCCTTTAGAGTTAGGCTCTTCCCTTTAATCATAGTCTCTCTTCTTTTAGCTCTCTCCCACGAATATTCACTTTCACTAAGCCTTGGACCATTTACCATTTCTCGAGGTTTTCCCAGCGCCTCTTGCATCATTACCATATCTCTTGTTGTATCACTAATTGCTTCCGTAGTATTTCTGATAAGTTATGTGGCGATTTCAGAATGATAAGCCTAATGAGCCATTTGTTGAAACTTTTTATGAAGGTCATTCACAGACGAATATACAAACTCGTGAAGATCAAATTTCACCTACACATTTTGGTTTCCGAAATGCAGTCGGAACATGGAAAGCTCTATTTAGCATTCAGGTACTATTTCAGCGATGTAGAGACATAAATTTTGAATCTTATACCTGTTTATTGACAATCAGAAGATCTTTGATAGAGTGCAACATCACAAGATGATTGAAATATTAAGAAGTATTGATCTAGATGATAAAGATCTAAGAATCACTGACAACTTATGATGGAATCAGAATGCTTCTGTTAGACTGGGATAGGAAAATGCGGAAGACGTACATATCCAACGTGGTGAACGACAGGGTCTTATAATGTCTCCTTTGGTATTTAAGATCTATTCAGAATATATCTTCAGGAAAGCACTGGATGCTATACAAATGGGAGTGCTTTGAAATGGATAATGGATAAACAACATTCGATATGCGGATGACATTAATTTTTGCAGATAATTTACAAAGTTTGCAATATCTCATTGAAAGAGTAGCATTCACTAGCCATGAATACGGCCTTGACGTTAATATAAAGAAAACCAAAATTATGGTCATAAGTAAAAGCTTTGTCGCTGTATGTCATCTAGTAATTGACCATAAATCTGTTGAACTTATCTCGGCACCATCGATAATGATCAATAGGATAATTCGGTTGAAGTGAAATCCCGCATTGGAAAAGCTAGGACTGTGTTTAAAAAATGGGAAAACTGTTTAAAAGTCATAACTTAACACTAGTTACAAGAATGAGAGTCCTTCGCTAGTATATATATTCTGTTCTCGATTACGGTGTTGAAACTTGGACTTCAACGAAGTCGCTCAGTAAAATATTAGAGACCTTTGAGATGTAGCTATACCGAAGGGTGCTAAGAGTGTCATGGACAGATCATGTCACAAATTCAGAGATCCTTCGAAGAATGAAAAGAGATAAGCAAGCACTGATGACTGTAAAAACGAGAAAACTACAATATCTCGATCACATCATGAGAAACAGAGGCAGGCACAATCTACGGCAAGAAATCGTGCAAGGAAAGATACCTGGAAAGAGAGGTGTTGGCAGGAGACGAATCTCCTTGCTAATAAACCTCAGAGACTGGACTCTCAAGACATCGGCAGAGTTACTCCAAGCACCTCACAACAGAGAAGACACAGCCAAGATGGTTGCCGACATCTGGAACAGATAGGGACTAGAAGAAGATGAAGAAGAAGTATTTAGTGAGGAGTGGTTTCGTTATTAGTAATTAGTAATATGCTAGTGAGTATGGGAAACAAGGATAGAATAGCATTTTGAGTTCCCCTAAACGGGTTGGAAAGAATAGTGAGTTGTGAATGAGGGATACCATGTCCAAGAAGTTGTTATTAATGTTCAGTATGGTTGTCGTGGAGAGACAGACAGTCGGGAGACTCACGGGTCATTTAGAAAATACACTGACTGACAGAGCAAATGCAACACCAAGAAGGAGTGGTTCGAAAGGGATGAAAGTTGGGGAAAAAACAGAGACGCTACGGACGAATAATTGATGTTTATTTCAAACCGATATGCAGGTTACACAATGCGCACGGCATCGACTCAGTAGGATGTAGGACCACCGCGAGCGGCGATGCACTCAGAAACACGTCGAGGTACAGAGTCAATAAGAGTGCGGATGGTGTCCTGAGGGATGGTTCTCCATTCTCTGTCAACCATTTGCCACAGTTGGTCGTCCGTACGAGGCTGGGGCAGAGTTTGCAAACGGCGTCCAATGAGATCCCACACGTGTTCGATTGGTGAGAGATCCGGAGAGTACGCTGGCCACGGAAGCATCTGTACACCTCGTAGAGCCTGTTGGGAGATGCGAGCAGTGTGTGGGCGGGCATTATCCTGCTGAAACAGAGCATTGGGCAGCCCCTGAAGGTACGGGAGTGCCACCGGCCGCAGCACATGCTGCACGTAGCGGTGGGCATTTAACGTGCCTTGAATACGCAATAGAGGTGACGTGGAATCATACGCAATAGCGCCCCAAACCATGATGCCGCGTTGTCTAGCGGTAGGGCGCTCCACAGTTACTGCCGGATTTGACCTTTCTCCACGCCGACGCCTCGTCTCACACTCGTCTGCGGTGACTATCACTGACAGAACAGAAGCGTGACTCATCGGAGAACACGACGTTCCGCCATTCCCTCATCCAAGTCGCTCTAGCCCGGCACCATGCCAGGCGTGCACGTCTATGCTGTGGAGTCAATGGTAGTCTTCTGAGCGGACGCCGGAAGTGCAGAGTGCAGGCCTCCTTCAACCAATCGACGGGAAATTGTTCTGGTCGATATTGGAACAGCCAGGGTGTCTTGCACATGCTGAAGAATGGCGGTTGACGTGGCGTGCGGGGCTGCCACCGCTTGACGGCGGATGCGCCGGTCCTCGCGTGCTGACGTCACTCGGGCTGCGCCTGGACCCCTCGCACGTGCCACATGTCCCTGCGCCAACCATCTTCGCCACAGGCGCTGCACCGTGGACACATCCCTATGGGTATCGGCTGCGATTTGACGAAGCGACCAACCTGCCCTTCTCAGCCCGATCACCATACCCCTCGTAAAGTCGTCTGTCTGCTGGAAATGCCTCCGTTGACGGCGGCCTGGCATTCTTAGCTATACACGTGTCCTGTGGCACACGACAACACGTTCTACAATGACTGTCGGCTGAGAAATCACGGTACGAAGTGGGCCATTCGCCAACGCCATGTCCCATTTATCGTTCGCTACGTGCGCAGCACAGCGGCGCATTTCACATCATGAGCATACCTCAGTGACGTCAGTCTACCCTGCAATTGGCATAAAGTTCTGACCACTCCTTCTTGGTGTTGCATTTGCTCTGTCAGTCAGTGTACATGCCTAGCTGACACGTACATGAACATCAAGAGTGAAGAGTTCTGACTGAAACAGATACAAAATGGTGTTATTTAGGTAGATAATTTTATGGACAATATGCAAATATTCCCTAATTTTTGATTTTGCCAGAATCTGTCTGGAGTGTTTTCTTTTGTCCTAAGAAAGTGTGAAGTGCTGTGGTACCGGAGTTTGAGAGAGTGGTCAGAATGTTTACGATGAGTAAAGAGAAACATGAAGGGTTGAGAAAGGAATAATGATAGCCCTATGCCCAAGGAAGTAGGATACGCGATATGAGAATGAGAACGCCGAACGCCCAAAAGAGTCTACGATGAGATATGAATTGAGGAATTCCAGTGTTATAATGCCCCAAAGTAATCGACGTGAAGAATGAGAGAATAGAGGGTAAATGAAGAATATTTCTTGGGAACTGTGCGGTGATATGAAATAAATGGGATAAATAAATGAATTGAGTGATAATAAGTGTATCCTTGTAGGAGAACTATCCGCTGTAATTATGAAGGGTTATAGTCCATACAGCCACTGAGTAGGAAGGATCTTCCCACTAACCTAGCCGAGCACAACAGAAGAGAAACCGTTTCTTTCGTTCTTTCTTCCCTATGCGTAGAGCGGCGTGCCGTGTTATTGTCGTTTAACGCCGTGGACCCCTGCATTTCACACTGTGCTTTCTTTCAATAGTTCCGTTTAAGATCACTTGTGTTAAATGAGCTATAATGATAGGTGGTATTTAAGGTATATATCCCCCCATGTACTGTAGTACGAGGCTACAGATAGCTAGGGAGTTTCAGATGTGTATCTCTCAGTCGGAAGGAGCCCTGTTCGAACCCAGACGAAGGCCAGGATGAGCCGGCATGCACATGCTTGCCTCAAGCTTTCGCCAGGGACAGAAAAAGTGATATCAATACTTTACACGAATGGCCCCATTTGTATATAAAGTGTACATATGACTTTGTTCAGTGTATTTCATTTCTTCGAGTTCAAACAGAACCGATGTTCATCGTTACTTGTCGGGGTACGGTGAGTCCGGATAATTTTGCTCACTGTTGTTCGTTTTTTTTCACGTTAATATTTTTCTCATGTCTTAATTATGTAGTGTAGTGACCGGTTAATTACGTGCTAGGAATAGAGTGTATTATGTAGGGGACATCTTCTCAAATTATATGATGGTAATCGACCGGAAGGATGGATAATTACGGACAGGAGGTTGGATGATGTCTAATTGCCAGATTTCGATTATACTTCATCGTCAGATGAACTCATTGAATGCCCTTCAGGCGAGTCAATTTATTTCGCGTATTGTTTTTCTCCTTGTGTGGAGTGTTTTATTGAGATAGTGTTTTTCTCCTTATGTCGCAATTAATGAATAAATTGATATTTGTTACCCCACTACACAATTCTTGATATTTCTAACAATGCTAAGCAGTATCCAGTAAATAGTTGAACACAAAAATCCTACTTTCACATTAGACAAGACTCCGTCTTAAGTATTATTCTTGTTTGGTTTTTTGTCTTCGAACGTCACCACCCTCCAAGTGCTCGAGTATGCCGAGGCTCGCCCCGAGAATAGGAGGAGGGTGGTACGAAGCCCGTGTTGGCGGTTCGGGCCGTTCTTCGATACAGTCTCATCCGTGGTTTTTCGTCATATTACACTGACTCATTATTATGCTTAGATCTCCCAGTCATGCCCAGGAAGGGTGTAATAGGTGGTAAAAACGGTAGGGAGAGTCCAGGATATGGATATGACAAGCAGATTAGTGCAGATATAGGGTGTAGTAGTTACCTTGAAATTAAAATGTCAGCACAGGATAGGTTGTTATGGAGAGCTGCATCTAACCAGTCTATGGACTGATGATTCAAACAACAACATGATGATTGTGATTCTTTACTGCATTACACACTAGTTACGCCTTTACTTCAGTACCTAGTACCCACGTTTGTGTCTACTTCAGAACACTATAGTTTCGCCTTCGACTCACTACCTAGCATCCAGATTTGTGTCTGCTGTATAACACTCTAGTTTCGCCTTCATCTCAGTAACTAGCATCCAGATTTGTGTCTACTGCATAACAGCATAGTTTCGCCTTCGACGACTCACTACCTAGCATCCAGGTTTGTGTCTACTGTATAACACTCTAGTTTCGCCTTCATCTCAGTAACTAGCATCCAGGTTTGTGTCTACTGTATAACACTCTAGTTTCACCTTCATCTCAGTAACTAGTATCCAGATTTGTGTCTACTGCATAACACTATAGTTTCGCCTTCGACTCACTACCAAGCATCCAGGTTTGTGTCTACTGTATAACACTCTAGTTACGCCTTCATCTCAGTAACTAGCACCTAGATTTGTGCCTACTGTATAACACTCTACTTATGCCTTCAACTCAGTAACTAGCGACATACTTGTGTCTCCTGAGTGACACTCTAGTTACGCCTTCACCTCATTACCCAGCATCCAAATTTGCGTCTACTGAACAACATTCCAGTTACGCCTTCACCTCAGTGACTAGCACCCAGGTTTTTCAACTGCACAACACTCTAGTTACGTGTTTACCTCAGTACCTAGCATCCAGGTTTTTTATTTACTGCACAACACTTTGTTTACTCCTTCACCTCAGTACTTGGGAACCAGGTTTCTCTACTTCACAATGCTCCAGTTACGCATTCACCTCAGTAACCAGAAAACAGGTTTGTGCATACTACACAACTCTAGTTAGATTTACTAATCTCCCAGAGGTTCATGAACCAGTAGTCCTTCTTACAATAGTAACACTCTGCCATCTACTTTAAGAACTCTCCTGTTGTACAGCAAATCCTTAACCGTTGGTGCATCTCGCGATATCAGATGAGTTACAGGGCTTGACATCAAATGTTTTATTAAAAATGATATGTGGAATACTTCCTTTCTATTCAGAGAACTGTTATTACTGTAGTAATAATTATAATTAATATATGTTTTCATATATACCTCTTTTCATGATAGTCATAATGAAAATTATATGAATGCTTGTCGAACACCTGTATGTAATAAATGGAAAATATTACATAAATAGTTGTCAAGTCCTTCATTTATCATTCATGCGGGTCGGGTGGTGGATCCCTAGTTCATGGGTTCAATCCTGGCTACGGAATTTTGTTTTATACGGGAGGACAAACTCCTGACATTCTATGTCCTTACTGTTGGCTGTTAAAGATCTCTGGTGGAGCATTCAGTGCCGACGGATGAGCTTAAGCTCCCTGTGCTACAAGAACCGTACAGTAGAATTTCACTTTCATTGCTAGAAAGCAGCAGAATTGGAATTTCGATTGATAGGTAGGCCACCTAAATGGCATCACTTCAGAAGACCAGCACCATAATTAGTATCATTCCTTCTTCGTTATTCCCAATTAAAGAGCGTATGAACTTGTTAGCTTGGTCTGCGGCTTCTTCTTCTTCTTCTCTCCCTCCTCCTCCCAAAATCACTTCGTGAATTCGCTGTGGTGTTTGTTCAGTTATCCTGTCCTCTGCTTTCCAGTGTTTTTAGCTTTATTATTATTATTATTGTTACCGAGTTTTTGTGGTAGTTAAGCATGAAAGAAGGTGCTGGGTGGTGAATAGGTCTCAAGCTACTAAAGAGAAATTAAATTTTAAAATTTAACAAGGTTATATTTTCTTTTCAAAATTAGGTAACAACAAATAGAACAGGTACTTAGTAGCCGAAATACAACTTGAAATGTACAATTACAGGGATTAAAGAATTTGGGCTTCGAGCCCTGAAAACACAATTCTTGAGCAACTAGCTCAACTTTACGATATACCAATTTTAACAAAAGGGGCAGAAGACCCCACTCAAACCCTGGAGCCTTTGCTCCAAATTACACAGCAAAGCCTCCTCGAGGCATACAACTCTCAGTTTTAGAAAAGAGCCACTCGCTCTTAAAGTTAAGCCTCTCCCAGGCCACACCAAACTCAACTTTCAAGTTGTCCTCAAAGGACATATACACAGGGGTAAAATACCCAACCTACTGAGGTCTATTAGGTGAGAAAAGATTAATACATGACCTCTAAAATACAACTTGAGAGGAGGCGAACTTGCACTCCTAATACACTTTGCTTTTAAAACCTAATCTGGCTCTGGGCCACTAACGCAAGGGCTAATCCCATACTACAGAGGTGACTTAGAGAAGAACACTTTACATTACATAAACGAAGAAAAGTTTGAGAAAATAAGTTCACCTCAAAACAAATGTGAGTGGGAGCTCGAGAGGGTTAGCACTCTCTATCCCAATATGTAACTTTACAAGAAAAAGAAGAAAAGAGTAGTTACATTTTAGGAAAAGGTTACATGATGGAAAACGCTTCGAACCCGCCGCGAGAGTTAAACTGCCGACCTAGCAAGAAAAGAAGATATTAATAGGCCATTACCTGGTAGTAGATCGCTGCCGAGGAAAGAGGCGCTTCCCGCCTCCTGCTATGTACTTAATACACTGAAAGATGGAACAGAAGAGGCCCGGAGACCCCAAAATCAGCAGTTTATATCCTCTCGCGGAAGATTCTAGGCGTTAGGGGAAATAAAACACCCTCCCACAAAATCTTTATTGGTTCGGGAAAAGAAACCCCTACATAGAGGAAAAAGGAACACATTATTGGTGGAAAATTAATTAAAGAAATTCGGGATTGGCTAGATCCAAACTAAGGGGAAAAAGAGGGGTATACAGCCAACTTAAACAATAACAGAAAGAAATTTAACAAGAAACAAACTTTTGAAATAAAAATTTCTCCAACAAAATAGTTCTTTGATTTCGCACTAGGTTGCACTATTGTAATTCTTCAGTAGTGTCCTCTAGAAGAGAAAGTTCCCACTTCTTACTTCAAGCGAAACAAAAACACATCAAAAGTGACACAGTTCAAAAACTCAAAATTTTCCACGTGGTGACATCTTCTGAGAAAGTAGAGAATTAATAGAATAGATAAAGTTCAACCTTCCTCCAGAAGAGGTGTTTCAACTGGCGCAACTTTTAAATAAACAGAGTAGAGGTGTACCGCCCGGTACAGACCTCCCCCCCCCAAAAGTTCCTCCAAGGGGTAACACAGAAGAACATAAGCTTTGTTTCCAAAATAAGGTCCAAGTTTTGATGTTGATATTAAGATTAATTGCGGAAGCATTTATAAGATTTTAGTAATTTGGTTGGTTGCAATTTCAAAATTTTGTTGTTGCCGGTGCAGTAAAGTTTTTATGTTTGTAGAATTTGTATTTCTGAAGATAAACTTTTAATACTTAAAGGTGAAGAAAAATTTTGCAATGTCCACCAAATATTGTTGTTAAATTCCCAAATGTAATTATTGCTTATGGTGACTGTCCATGTAGTTGATGTAGATTGAGTCGGATGGCCAGACCGGCCGTTGCAGCTTGCGTCCAACGGAGGCCGCTCGGACCCCTCAAGTACCCTGAGATACCGCTCGCCCGCACTATGAGGGGAGCAGAGGTGTTGAAGTACGCCGCGCCCGCGGTGAACAGATACAGGCTGCGGGCATGTAGCAGGTCGTGCGCCGCACATCAGCCTTGGCCGGGAGGTGAGCTCCGGCTCGCCGTGCACATGTCGTCCTCGCTGGAGAGGAGGGGGCCCATCCCCCTCCCCAGTCGCTGCACGGCGCTGCGCGGCTGCGGGGGCGCTGAAACATTAAAGCTAGGCGGCAGAATTGTGTTGGACAATTATTTTCTTTGAGGGTACAGGCTTGTAGAGAGAGTGAGGGGCCAGCGGCGTGCAGATATTCATGGTATTCATTAAGCCACTGTGTAGAGTGGAGCAGGAGACGGGGGCGTGGTAATTGCCATGGCAAGAACAGGATGGCAGTTTAACGGGTCGGGGCAGGTTTTACATAAGGCTTACATCTAAAACCAAAATATTACAGAAGGGGCAGAATGCCTTAAAAGTGAAACTCAAAAAAAATATAACCTTCATATCCTTTCAAAATAATATGGAGCAAGTTAACACAGAAATTACACCGGTTTCACCTGGGACAGGTGAACTCTAAATATCCTCTCGGTGGCTGGATTACTTAGCAATAAGGTAACCGGCGTAAGAAAATCGAGAATGATACAAGGCCCATGAAATCTGGGGGCAAGCTTGCCCGCGGGAACAAAATTTTTGACCATAACCTGGTCACCTACCTTCAAAGTGGTGGGTCTCCGTCCACGATCATACCTTTCCCTAACCTTTTCATGAGACACTTTAAGATTAGCTTTAGCCTTCTTCCAAAGATCTTTAATGTTGTCCGGATCTATTGTCTCGGGCAGAATGTCATTCAGAGACCAGAGGTTAGAGAGCGGCGTGTTGGGAACGAACTTAAACATCAAAGAAGCTGGAGTAAATTTGTGAGATTCATGAACCGCCGAATTCAAAGCAAAAGCTAACCAATGCAGGGACGTGTCCCACCTAGAATGATCTTCATGATGATAGGCAATAAGTGCGGACCTGAGATTGCGGTTAACCCGTTCAGCCAGAGATGGTTGAGGGTAATAAGCAGATGTAGTTACATGAGAGATGGACAAGTCAAAACAGAATTTACGAAACAGATTTGATGTAAAAGCTTTAGCATTATCAGATACAATGTATTGGCACGGACCAAAAGAAGCAAAAATAGAATTTAGGCAAGTAATGGTGGACTGAGCGGTAGCCAGCTTAGTCGGAAATAACCAGGAAAATCTTGTAAAACCATCTACACACACAAAGATGAACTTGTTGGCATTACCCTTTGACTGGGGGAAGGGTCCCACATAATCGATATACAGGCGTTCCATGGGGCGCGACGCTTGATGAGAAGACAAAAGGCCTACTTTAGTGGACATGGTGGGTTTACTGATCAAACAAGATTTACAAGCTTTTACAAGTTCTCGAATTTCACCGTCCATACCTTTCCATATGAACATTTCACGAATCTTTTCACGAGTTTTAAAGATTCCAAGATGCCCCCCCAATGGGGTCTCATGATAGTATTTGAAGATCATAGGTACAAGAACCGCTGGAACAACAACTTTCATCAACTTATCATGCCTCGAAGGGCAACATAGAACACCATTCCTCAGAACATAAGGGACAACATGTTCCCCAGAAGAAAGGGTTTCCATTATAGGAGCCAGCGTCGGATCTTCACGTTGGTATTTCTCAATATCCCTAAAAAGCATGGGAGCACCTGTTAAGATGGCATTAACACCAGATAGTATGGACTCGGAAGGTGATGAACTATCGACCGGTTCGTGGGTCTCGACGTCGTTATGAAACATACGGCTGAGTCCATCAGCAACAACATTTTCGGTACCTCTGATATGTCGTACATCAAATTGGAAGGCAGAAATACGGATGGCCCAACGGGCTATACGACCAGTACGACGCGGCCTACCTAAGACCCAGCTTAAGGCTTGATTATCTGTCTCCAGGTCGAATTTGACATGTTCCAGATAGAGACGGAACTTTTCTAAGGCGAATAAGACTGCCAACCCTTCGAGCTCATAGATGGAATACTTGGCTTCTTGAACCGATAGAGTCCTAGATGCATAGGCGATGGGACGCCTCCCTAGTTCAGTCTCTTGAAGAAGGACTGCAGCTACAGCTGACGACGACGCGTCCGTTTGGACGATGACTTTCTTCGAGAAATCAGGCATAGCAAGTACAGGGGCATTACAGAGAGCTAATTTAAGATCTTCGAAAGCGGCTTGTTGAGAAGGTCCCCACTCGAATTTGATGCCTTTCCTACGAAGAAGGTTTAAGGGCGCCGCTCTATTAGCGAAGTTAGGAATAAACTTCCTGAAGAAATTCACCATACCAATGAATCTAGCGATACCTTTGATGTCCTTAGGAGGTTTAAAATCACGGATGGCCTGTGTTCTAGAATGATCGACTGCTACACCATCAGGTGACACAATATGCCCTAGGAATGACATAGAGGGCTTAGCAAAGGCAACCTTGGACAACTTAACAGTTAACCCAGCCTTACGAAGGCGATTGAGAACTTCTCGCAAATGATCTAGATGTTCTTCAAAGGTTTCGGAAAATACGACGACATCATCCAAGTAGTGATATAAGTACTCAAATTTGATGTCGGAAAAGACCCTATCTAGTAGCCTAGTGAGCACAGCTGCCCCCGTGGGGAGCCCGAAAGGCACGCGGTTGTATTCATATAAATTCCAGTCCGTGGCAAACGCTGTAAGATGTTTAGACTCTTCGGCAAGGGGAATTTGATTATAGGCCTGATTCAAGTCCAAGATGGTGAAGAACTTGGCCTTACGAAACCATGAAAAGCAAGAATGAAGGTCGGGAAGGGGCACAGATTGCAACACCACCTTCCGATTGAGAGCCCTGTAATCAATGACAGGCCTGAAGCCTCCTTGGGGTTTCGGGACTAGAAAAATAGGCGAAGAATACGCTGACTTAGAGGGCCTAATAATACCATCCTTCAACATCTGATCGATGATTTCTTTCAGAGCCTTCATTTTAGGTGGAGATAGCCTATACGGTGGAAAACGGACAGGAATTGAATCCGTGACCTCAATTTTGTATTCAATAAGGTCAGTAACACCAAGAGTATCAGAGAACACCTCGGGAAACGACTGACACAGTTTCCGAATACTATCAGCCTGCTCCTCAGGTAGATGTCTAAGGTCTAACAACATCTCATCCTGGGTAGGCGAAATAGATGAACATGATACAGAATTACACTTTAACAAGGGAATTCTACAATTGGACGCAAATTTGAATATGCACGACCTACTCTGGAGATCGAGCACAAGACCAGTGTGAGAAATGAAGTCCGCTCCCAATATGATGGGGCAAGACAAACGCTTGGCCACAAACAATTTGATCTTCCATGTAAACTTAAAAACCCGAATTTTGACATGTATGGAACCTAGAATTTCTAATGGAGATGAATTAGCCGAAACATATTGAACAGGAGAAGAGACATAGTCAGGGAGTTTACAAACAGATTTCAATTTAGAATACCAATCAGCCGAAATAATGGAACAAACACTGCCTCAATCTAAGAGAGCTGTTATAGGCTCGTTATTTAACTCAATCTTAAGAAAAGGAACAGGTGCGGGGGTATCCGCCGCAATCCTAAGACACTCTTTAGGGCATTCAAAAGATGAATTTGAAGGCTGGTCGTTCTCTGCATTTACAACCTGCTTACTAGGGGCTAAGTCTCGGGAAGATGGATTAGTCGGCTCAGCCGACGCCACTAGTCACTTTTTATTATTGGAATAGCTGGAATTTGCACCAGAAGTTGAGCAGGAGGGGGTGCTATTTGAGTTTGGGCAATTCTTGGCGATATGTGAGAAGGCCCCACACTTAAAACAGCCTTGTGATGACCCTACTCCATTCCTTGTCCCACTTGACTTGATCAGAGGACACTTATTCCGCAGATGGTCAGGCGACCCACAAGCATAACATTTACGGGGATTGACTGGTCGGCGAGGTGGAGGCCGAGTGTTACTAAAGGAAGGCGGGGGTTCTTTCGCCACACGCAAGGAATCGGCATACCTAACTCCTTCCGCAGAGACGGCTAATGCTTCCAGTTCAGAGAAGGTTTGCGGGCACGCCGCGAAACACAAATATGACCTGTAGGGTGGTGAAATCCCTTCAACAATAGCTTGCACGATCTGATCCTCAGGGAAGTGGAGAGCAAACACCCTAGTATAAAACTTAATATCTTGGATGAAGTCTGCCAGGTTTTCATCCAAGCGCTGTACCCGATAATAGTATTTCTGAATAAGGGAGGACCTGGCCCTAGCCGGGATGAAGTTAGCTAGCAAATGGGCGTGGAAATCCTCAATAGAAGATTGCTCGGCAATGGCTCTAACTATTTTGTCAGATAGAACACCAATAGCATAAGGATAGATAATTTGCAAAATTTGATATGGGGAAAGAGAAAACACAAGGGCATGATCCTGAAATTCCACTAGAAATCTTAAAAATGAAATTACGTCACTGGTGGTGTTGACGGAAAACTTAGAGATACCTCTAAGCAACATTGCCAATGGATGAGGCAAGCTGCTGAACCCAGGTGTCATAGTCGTTAAAGGTTTCAAGGGCAAGGAAGTTAATTCAGAGCGGATGTTACTCAATGACGCACGGCGTTCAGATTCGTTGTTCGATGGGGCAGAGATAGTTTGAGCAGCAACGGTTATCCTATTGACTTCTCCCTGAGGAGGCTCTTCCTCGTTACCTACATTCACCGTGGCGGGTTGATCAGTTTTGGGAGGAGCTTCGCCGGTTAGCAATTGAGTGACCTTATTAGACAATTCAGAAATAGTTTCAAGGAGC
This sequence comes from Anabrus simplex, assembly GCF_040414725.1. NCBI lineage: Eukaryota > Metazoa > Arthropoda > Insecta > Orthoptera > Tettigoniidae > Anabrus > Anabrus simplex. The sequence continues at coordinate 259,764,613 of NC_090265.1, read as the reverse complement.
GTATTAGCTTGCTTCCTCTGAACGTCATTCACCTTTAGAGACAATAGATCATTAACTCTATTTGCAAAGTGATACAGCCTGCCTTGCACACGCTTAATTTGATTAGGAGATGGATCGTTTTCATCAAAAAAGCTGACTACCGATGCTAGCCCAGTATGATTCTCGACAATCGTGGAAAGAGAGTCGTCAATTTCTTTCTCTCCCAAATTGGGGATGGAAATGGGCAAATCAAGGGACTCTCTAAGCTTGTTAGTGTCTATTGCAACCGTGCCTCCAGATTGAACGTTTCTGATAGTTAACTCATATATCAACTCCTCTTTGCGCAAGTAGTTAAGGAGGAGAACATCGCGAGGGCCGGGCATGATGACAGAACAATTTTGAAAAACTCAAAAAATTCCAGCAACTGAGAAAATTGTTAGAGTTCGAATCAAAGCAATGTTTAGCCGTCAAAAGGGGCTAAATTGAGACCCATTCAACCACGCTCTGCTACCACTTGTTACCGAGTTTTTGTGGTAGTTAAGCATGAAAGAAGGTGCTGGGTGGTGAATAGGTCTCAAGCTACTAAAGAGAAATTAAATTTTAAAATTTAACAAGGTTATATTTTCTTTTCAAAATTAGGTAACAACAAATAGAACAGGTACTTAGTAGCCGAAATACAACTTGAAATGTACAATTACAGGGATTAAAGAATTTGGGCTTCGAGCCCTGAAAACACAATTCTTGAGCAACTAGCTCAACTTTACGATATACCAATTTTAACAAAAGGGGCAGAAGACCCCACTCAAACCCTGGAGCCTTTGCTCCAAATTACACAGCAAAGCCTCCTCGAGGCATACAACTCTCAGTTTTAGAAAAGAGCCACTCGCTCTTAAAGTTAAGCCTCTCCCAGGCCACACCAAACTCAACTTTCAAGTTGTCCTCAAAGGACATATACACAGGGGTAAAATACCCAACCTACTGAGGTCTATTAGGTGAGAAAAGATTAATACATGACCTCTAAAATACAACTTGAGAGGAGGCGAACTTGCACTCCTAATACACTTTGCTTTTAAAACCTAATCTGGCTCTGGGCCACTAACGCAAGGGCTAATCCCATACTACAGAGGTGACTTAGAGAAGAACACTTTACATTACATAAACGAAGAAAAGTTTGAGAAAATAAGTTCACCTCAAAACAAATGTGAGTGGGAGCTCGAGAGGGTTAGCACTCTCTATCCCAATATGTAACTTTACAAGAAAAAGAAGAAAAGAGTAGTTACATTTTAGGAAAAGGTTACATGATGGAAAACGCTTCGAACCCGCCGCGAGAGTTAAACTGCCGACCTAGCAAGAAAAGAAGATATTAATAGGCCATTACCTGGTAGTAGATCGCTGCCGAGGAAAGAGGCGCTTCCCGCCTCCTGCTATGTACTTAATACACTGAAAGATGGAACAGAAGAGGCCCGGAGACCCCAAAATCAGCAGTTTATATCCTCTCGCGGAAGATTCTAGGCGTTAGGGGAAATAAAACACCCTCCCACAAAATCTTTATTGGTTCGGGAAAAGAAACCCCTACATAGAGGAAAAAGAAACACATTATTGGTGGAAAATTAATTAAAGAAATTCGGGATTGGCTAGATCCAAACTAAGGGGAAAAAGAGGGGTATACAGCCAACTTAAACAATAACAGAAAGAAATTTAACAAGAAACAAACTTTTGAAATAAAAATTTCTCCAACAAAATAGTTCTTTGATTTCGCACTAGGTTGCACTATTGTAATTCTTCAGTAGTGTCCTCTAGAAGAGAAAGTTCCCACTTCTTACTTCAAGCGAAACAAAAACACATCAAAAGTGACACAGTTCAAAAACTCAAAATTTTCCACGTGGTGACATCTTCTGAGAAAGTAGAGAATTAATAGAATAGATAAAGTTCAACCTTCCTCCAGAAGAGGTGTTTCAACTGGCGCAACTTTTAAATAAACAGAGTAGAGGTGTACCGCCCGGTACAATTATTATTATTATTATTATTATTATTATTCAAACATCACATGATGTCAATGTAGGTGTGAATTTACATCTGAACAACGTCTGAAGAAATATAGAATTGTACGTTGTCTAGAGACAAAAATTAATTAGTCGTATTAATTCATTAATTCATCGAAAGAAGAGTTTAAAAAGAAGAGGAATACTTTTGTTGTGAAAGGCAAGTGCTTCACTCAAGTTATGAAGGTAATTATATCATTTACTGATGAAATTCAACTGCATTTAACTCTATCATACGTACAGGTAGAACGTCTTTTTATCTACTGACCCCTTCCGCTTCACTTCATTCCCACAGAGTCGAGATATTTTTTACCCTCCACTGATGGGATTTTGTTTTCATAGCTGTTGCTGATATTTGTTGTACGCTCCGTGGCATCATCTCCTGCCTCCCTGCCTGGGATTGAAAGCAAATAGTCGTTCACGTATGAAGCAATAACCAGCGACACACGAAATTGAAAAACACGATTTCTCCACCGCTTTCACTAGTTTAAACGCAACAAAAGGCAGCATTTTGGTCGGTATAAACAACTTCCTCGTTGAGAATCACAAGCTCTGCATTATGTACGTTATTACAGCTCACAATCACTAAAGACGTACCTCATAAGCTTAAAGCTCAGCTTTCTCCCTGTGTTGGCTGCTTTCAATCATGCTAAGATTTGCTTCTCATGGAGAGAGAGAGGGAGGTGAGGGCACGTAGAGTGTGGATGAATAGGCCTTATTCAAAGAGAAATGACATTGCATTATTCCAACACAGAATATATCTCAAGCCAAGGTATAAGGGGAAAAGTGCACGGAAATTCATTGATTTTTCTAATTTGTCTGTAACTTGGACATTATTTGAGTTAGAATCATAAAAATTCGCACACTGATTTAAAATACATTGTTCTTAGTTATAATGGCACATTTGTCATAGAAAAAAGGAAGTCTAGGAAATGACGAACGAATTTCACAACACTAAACTTGGCACTGTATCTCTCAAATAAATAAAAAACTTCCAGCGCTGATCGCTATGCTTGACCAAACGAAAATGACACTTCAAGCCTTCTTCAATATTCCTAAGTATGATACCATCAACTGCCTGGCGAAACAGGCGCAAAGAACTTAGTGAAGATGAAAAAATGGAATGCATCAAAAAAGGGGGCGTGGCGGCTGTGTTACGAATTTAGTGCACTTCGGTACTGAATTCAACTAAATCCTTTAGGGAGTAGATTCCCTACATAGTAAGCTAGCAATTTTTGGCAACAAAAATATTATAGTTTTGAAGGATTTCGTGTACGTGTTTCCTTAAACTGAGATCTTTTTCACCCAAATATATCAAGATCGCTTACAAGGAAAACCGAGTTGATTGATAGTACATCTCTGCAATGAACCATTAGTTTATTTTAAAATCTTCATAAACCGAGAGAGCTAACGCATTATCAGTGCGTTAGTCTGGTTGATATTAAAGGGTTACATTTTTGATCACACCAGACCTATTCCTGGCAAGATAAAATGTTTCGAGTGCACTATGTCTCATGGTATAGGCCGGAAGAGCGGTGTCAAACTCAAACCGGTGTGCGGGCCATTTAAGCGTCTCAGGGGAGCATATCAATTGATACAAGAACATTTCAGTGCGAGATATGTCTATATATTTTATTGAATTTGTTATAATTTAAATAATTATCTACTAGAATCTTATGTAAATCAATGCTACTTGCTTTACGTCGCACCGACACAGATAGGTCTTATGGCGACGATGGGACAGGAAAGGCCTGGGAGTGGGAAGGAAGCGGCCGTGGCCTTAATTAAGGTACAGCCCCAGCATTTGCCTGGTGTGAAAATGGGAAACCACGGAAAACCATTTTCAGGGCTGCCGACAGTGGGGTTCGAACCTACTATCTCCCGAATACTGGACACTGGCCGCACTTAAGCGACTGCAGCTATCGAGCTCGGTATGTAAATGAATGAGGTAAACAAGTACATTAAAGGTAAGAACAGACATACCGTACCTTAGGCGAGTATACAATACTTAAAGTTCACATTGGCATGTATGTTAAAAGAATAGTCTTGTACTGCATGTCTGGCATCATTTCTCGCTTACAAAATGTTCAAAATCCGGTGACATTTCTTTGACTTAATGCAAATCTTACAATAAATTTTAAAGGTTTACATTTAAGCTGATTTCTTAATTTATATTCGCTCAAGTTTAAGGCGTCGGGCTCCATGGCTAAATGGTTAGCGTGCTGGTCCTTTGTCACAGGGGTCCGGTGTTCAATTCCCGCAGAGTCGAGAATGTTAACCATCTCTGTTTAATTCCGCTGGCATGGTGGCTAGGTGTATGTATCGTCTTCATCATCATTTCATCCCCATCACTAAGCGCAGGTCACCCGTGGTCGTCAAATCAAAAGACCTGCACCAGGCGAGCCGAACATGTCCTCGCACACTCCCAACACTAAAAGCCATAGGCCAAACTTCAAGACGGAGATTATTTTACCAAATATCATATTTTTCCGAACGTTGAAATTATCATAGAGAAAACTACTACGTCGTACCTGTCGCAACCCTCGTCTTTTCACATGTGAAATCACCTCTGGCTCATCAGAAGAACGTGACATACCTCATTTCATTCAATTATTTTAACGGAGCGTTCTTGAGTATTAGAATAATTAATGGCGAGTACGTACTAAATATGAACTATTCTGTTGTATGTGTCAGTCAGTCAGTTAGTCAGTCCATTCATTGGTTCGTGCCTACAAGCCGTCAAACAAATTAAGCTTCGTAGTTTGTTGCCAGTCATTGGGAATGACTTCGCAGACCGTATGTTTGACACGGAATGAAATGTATTACTTTCATAAATCTGTCACATTTTCATCCTTGGCTCTTACCGTATGAAATTGACAGAGGTATGAGCAATTCTAGTAATGTCATTTCTTATGCAGCCTGTCCCTGCTACAAAATAGTGTAAAAATGTCACCCATAGGGTCAGCTGGGTTTTCAGTGGAATTAGAAGAATGAATACGGGAAAACTACCTCACTACTCATTCTTACAAACGGTCCTTCAGTGATACCTAAGCCATGAAGTTTCTTCCTGTAGCAATCTTCACTTTCAGATATTACACTAGGCCAGGGATTGCGAACCTATGACGCGCGTGCCACTAGGTGACACGTCGGACAACATACTAACATATTTTAATGTTTTTAATAATAATTGTACCGGGCGGTACACCTCTACACCGTTTATTTAAAAGTTGCGCCAGTTGAAACTCCTCTTCTGGAGGAAGGTTGAACTTTATCTATTCTATTAATTCTCTACTTTCTCAGAAGATGTCACCACGTGGAAAATTTTGAGTTTTTGAACTGTGTCACTTTTGATGTGTTTTTGTTTCGCTTGAAGTAAGAAGTGTGAACTTTCTCTTCTAGAGGACACTACTGAAGAATTACAATAGTGCAACCTAGTGCGAAATCAAAGAACTATTTTGTTGGAGAAATTTTTATTTCAAGAGTTTGTTCTTTGTTAAATTTCTTTCTGTCATGGTTTAAGTTGGCTGTATACCCCTCTTTTTCCCCTTAGTTTGGATCTAGCCAATCCCGAATTTCTTTAATTAATTTTCCACCAATAATGTGTTTCTTCTTCCTCTATGTAGGGGTTTCTTTTCCCTAGCCAATAAAAACTTTGAGGGAGGGTGTTTTATTTCCCCTAACGCCTAGAATCTTCCGCGAGAGGATATAAACTGCTGATTTTGGGGTCTCCGGGCCACTTCTGTTCCATCTTTCAGTGTATTAAGTACATAGCAGGAGGCGGGAAGCGCCTCTTTCTTCTTCAGCCGTTCAACACCAGGTAATGGCCTATTAATAACTTCTTTTCTTGCTAGGTCGGCAGTTTAACACTCGCGGCGGGTTCGAAGCATTTCCATCATGTAACCTTTTCCTAAAATGTAATTACTCTTTTCATCTTTTTCTTGTAAAGCTACATATTGGGATAGAGAGTGCTAACCCTCTCGAGCTCCCACTCATAATGTTTTGAGGTGAACTTATTTTTTCTCAACCTATTATTCGATAACGTAAAACAATTGTTCTTTTCTAAGTCACCTCTGTAGTATGGGATTAGCCCTTGCATCAGTGGCCTAAGAGCCAAAGTAGGTCTTAAAAACAAAGTGTATTAGGAGTGCAAGATCGCCTCCTCTCAAATTGTTATTTTAGAGGTCATGTAATCAACCTTCTTTTCATGTAATAGACCTCTGTAGGTTGGGTATTTTACCCCTGTGAATACGTCCCTAGAGGACAGCTTGAAGGTAGAGTTTGGTGTGGCCTTTGAGAGGCTTAAATTTTAAGAGCGGATCGCTCTTTTGAAAATGGAGTGTCATATGCCTCGTGGAGGCTTTTCTGTGTAATTCGGAGCCAGGGGCTCCTAGGGATGAATGGGGTTTTCTGCCCCTCTGTTAAAACTTGTGTTTGTGGTAAAACTGAGCTGATCGCAGAAGTCAGGGCGTGAAGCCCAAAACCTGTAAATATTGTATCTCCCCTTGTTTTGCTACATTGTACCTGCCATGTCTGTTATTGCTTTGTTTTTGAAAAGAAAATATAACCTAGTTAAATTTTAAATTACTTTTACATTAACTTTGATTCCGTAGTTTGAAACCCATTCACGCCCGCACCTTCTTACGCCTCTACCTACCGCTAAAACACGGTAACAAGTGGTAGCAGAGCGTGGTTGAATGGGTCTCAATTTAGCCCCTTTTGACGGCTAAACATTGCTTTGATTCGAACTCTAACAATTGTCTCAGTTGCTGGAATTTCTTGAGTTTTTCAAAATTGTTCTGTCATCATGCCCGGCCCTCGCGATGTTCTCCTCCTTAACTATTTGCGCAAAGAGGAGTTGATATACGAGTTAACTATCAGAAATGTGCAATCTGGAGGCACGGTTGCAATCGACACCAACAAGCTTAGAGAGTCCCTTGATTTGCCAATTTCCATCCCCAATTTGGGAGAGAAAGAAATTGATGAGTCTCTTTCCACGATCGTCGAGAATATTACTGGGCTAGCATCTGTAGTCAGCTTTTTTGATGAAAACGATCCGTCTCCTAATCAAATTAAGCGTGTGCAAGGCAGGCTATATCACTTTTCAAATAGAGTTAATGATCTATTGTCTCTGAAGGTGAATGACGTTCAGAGGAAGCAAGCTAATACGCTCCTTGAAACTATCTCTGAATTGTCTAGTAAAGTCACTCAATTGTTAACTGGGGAAGTTCCTCCCAAATCTGATCAACCCGCCACGGTGAATGTAGGTAACGAGGAAGAGCCTCCTCAGGGAGAAGTCAATAGGATAACCGTTGCTGCTCAAACTATCTCTGCCCCATCGAACAACGAATCTGAACGCCGTGCGTCATTGAGTAACATCCGCTCTGAATTAACTTCTTTGCCCTTGAAACCTTTAACGACTATGTCACCTGGGTTCAGCAGCTTGCCTCATCCTTTGGCAATGTTGCTTAGAGGTATCTCTAAGTTTTCCGTCAACACCACCAGTGACGTAATTTCATTTTTAAGATTTCTAGTGGAATTTCAGGATCATGCCCTTGTGTTTTCTCTTTCCCCATGTCAAATTTTGCAAATTATCTATCCTTATGCTATTGGTGTTCTATCTGACAAAATAGTTAGAGCCATCGCTGAGCAATCTTCTATTGAGGATTTCCATGCCCATTTGCTAGCTAACTTCATCCCGGCTAGGGCCAGGTCCTCCCTTATTCAGAAATACTATTATCGGGTACAGCGCTTGGATGAAAACCTGGCAGACTTCATCCAAGATATTAAGTTTTATACTAGGGTGTTTGCTCTCCACTTCCCTGAGGATCAGATCGTGCAAGCTATTGTTGAAGGGATTTCACCACCCTACAGGTCATATTTGTGTTTCGCGGCGTGCCCGCAAACCTTCTCTGAACTGGAAGCATTAGCCGTCTCTGCGGAAGGAGTTAGGTATGCCGATTCCTTGCGTGTGGCGAAAGAACCCCCGCCTTCCTTTAGTAACACTCGGCCTCCACCTCGCCGACCAGTCAATCCCCGTAAATGTTATGCTTGTGGGTCGCCTGACCATCTGCGGAATAAGTGTCCTCTGATCAAGTCAAGTGGGACAAGGAATGGAGCAGGGTCATCACAAGGCTGTTTTAAGTGTGGGGCCTCCTCACATATCGCCAAGAATTGCCCAAACTCAAATAGCACCCCCTCCTGCTCAACTTCTGGTGCAAATTCCAGCTACGCCAATAATAAAAAGTGACTAGTGGCGTCGGCTGAGCCGACTAATCCATATTCCCGAGACTCAGCCCCTAGTATACAGGTTGTAAATGCAGAGAACGACCAGCCTTCAAATTCATCTTTTGAATGCCCCAGAGAGTGTCTTAGGATTGCGGCGGATACCCCCGCACCGGTTCCTTTTCTTAGGATTGAGTTGAATAACGAGCCTATAACAGCTCTCTTAGATTCAGGCAGCGTTTGTTCCATTATTTCGGCTGATTGGTATTCTAAATTGAAATCTGTTTGTAAACTCCCTGACTATGACTCATCTCCTGTTAAATATGTTTCGGCTAATTCATCTCCATTAGAAATTCTAGGTTCCTTACATGTCAAAATTCGGGTTTTTAAATTTACATGGAAGATCAAATTGTTTGTGGCCAAGCATTTGTCTTGCCCCATCATACTGGGAGCGGACTTCATTTCTCACACTGGTCTTGTGCTCGATCTCCAGAGTAGGTCGTGCACATTCAAATTTGCGTCCAATTGTAGAATTCCCTTGTTAAAGTGTAATTCTGGATTATGTTCATCTATTTCGCCTACCCAGGATGAGATGTTGTTAGACCTTAGACATCTACCTGAGGAGCAGGCTGATAGTATTCGGAAACTGTGTCAGTCGTTTCCCGAGGTGTTCTCTGATACTCTTGGTGTTACTGACCTTATTGAATACAAAATTGAGGTCACGGATTCAATTCCTGTCCGTTTTCCACCGTATAGGCTATCTCCACCTAAAATGAAGGCTCTGAAAGAAATCATCGATCAGATGTTGAAGGATGGTATTATTAGGCCCTCTAAGTCAGCGTATTCTTCGCCTATTTTTCTAGTCCCGAAACCCCAAGGAGGCTTCAGGCCTGTCATTGATTACAGGGCTCTCAATCGGAAGGTGGTGTTGCAATCTGTGCCCCTTCCCGACCTTCATTCTTGCTTTTCATGGTTTCGTAAGGCCAAGTTCTTCACTATCTTGGACTTGAATCAGGCCTATAATCAAATTCCCCTTGCCGAGGAGTCTAAACATCTTACAGCGTTTGCCACGGACTGGAATTTATACGAATACAACCGCGTGCCTTTCGGGCTCCCCACGGGGGCAGCTGTGCTCACTAGGCTACTAGATAGGGTCTTTTCCGACATCAAATTTGAGTACTTATATCACTACTTGGATGATGTCGTCGTATTTTCCGAGACTTTTGAAGAACATCTAGATCATCTGCGAGAAGTTCTGAATCGCCTTCGTAAGGCTGGGTTAACTGTCAAGTTGTCCAAGGTTGCCTTTGCTAAGCCCTCTATGTCATTCCTAGGGCATATTGTGTCACCCGATGGGGTAGCAGTCGATCATTCTAGAACACAGGCCATCCGTGATTTTAAACCTCCTAAGGACATCAAAGGTATCGCTAGATTCATTGGTATGGTGAATTTCTTCAGGAAGTTTATTCCTAACTTCGCTAATAGAGCGGCGCCCTTAAACCTTCTTCGTAGGAAAGGCATCAAATTCGAGTGGGGACCTTCTCAACAAGCCGCTTTTGAAGATCTGAAATTAGCTCTCTGTAATGCCCCTGTACTTGCTATGCCTGATTTCTCGAAGAAATTCATCGTCCAAACCGACGCATCGTCGTCAGCAGTAGCTGCAGTTCTTCTTCAAGAGACTGAACTAGGGAGGCGACCCATCGCCTATGCGTCTAGGACATTGTCAGCTCAAGAAGCAAAGTACTCCATATATGAGCTTGAAGGTTTGGCAGTTTTATTTGCCTTAGAAAAGTTCCGTCTCTATCTGGAACATGTCAAATACGACTTGGAGACAGATAATCAAGCCTTAAGCTGGGTCTTAGGTAGGCCGCGTCGTACTGGTCGTATAGCCCGTTGGGCCATCCGTATTTCTGCCTTCCAATTCGATGTACGACATATCAGAGGTACTGAAAATGTTGTTGCTGATGGACTCAGCCGTATGTTTTCTAACGACGTCGAGACCCGTGAACCTGTCGACAGTTCATCACCTTCCGAGTCCATACTATCTGAGGTTAATGCCATCCTAACAGATGCTCCCATGCTCTTTAGGGATATCGAGAAATACCAACGTGAAGATCCGACGCTGGGTCCAATAATGGAAACCCTTTCTTCTGGGGAACATGTCGTCCCTTATGTTCTGAGGAATGGTGTTTTATGTTGCCCATCGAGGCATGATAAGATGATGAAGGTTGTCGTGCCAGCGGTTCTTGTGCCTATGATCTTCAAGTATTATCATGAGACCCCATTAGGAGGGCATCTTGGAATCTTTAAAACCCGTGAAAAAATTCGTGAAATGTTCATTTGGAAAGGTATGGACGGTGAAATCCGTGAACTTGTAAAAGCTTGTAAATCTTGTTTGCTTAGTAAACCCACCATGTCCACCAAGGTAGGCCTTTTGTCTTCGCATCAAGCGTCGCGCCCCATGGAACGCCTGTATATCGATTATGTGGGACCCTTCCCCCAGTCAAAGGGTAATGCCAACAAGTTCATCTTTGTGTGTGTAGATGGTTTTACAAGATTTTCCTGGTTATTTCCGACTAAGCTGGCTACCGCTCAGTCCACCATTACTTGCCTAAATTCTATTTTTGCTTCTTTTGGTCCGTGCCAATACATTGTATCTGATAATGCTAAAGCTTTTACATCTAATTTATTTCGTAAATTCTGTTTTGACTTATCAATATCTCATGTAACTACTTCTGCTTATTACCCTCAACCATCTCTGGCTGAACGGGTTAACCGTAATCTCAGGTCAGCACTTATTGCCTATCATCATGAAGATCATTCCAGGTGGGATACGTCCCTGCATTGGTTAGCTTTTGCTTTGAATTCGGCGGTTCATGAATCTCACAAATTTACTCCAGCTTCTTTGATGTTTAAGTTCGTTCCCAACACGCCGCTCTCTAACCTCTGGTCTCTGAATGACATTCTGCCCGAGACAATAGATCCGGACAACATTAAAGATCTTTGAAAGAAGGCTAAAGCTAATCTTAAAGTATCTCATGAAAAGGTTAGGGAAAGGTATGATCGTGGACGGAGACCCACCACCTTGAAGGTAGGTGACCAGGTTATGGTCAAAAATTTTGTTCCCGCGGGCAAGCTTGCCCCCAGATTTCATGGGCCTTGTATCATTCTCGATTTTCTTACGCCGGTTACCTTATTGCTAAGTAATCCAGCCACCGAGAGGATATTTAGAGTTCACCTGTCCCAGGTGAAACCGGTGTAATTTCTGTGTTAACTTACTTCATATTATTTTGAAAGGATATGAAGGTTATATATTTTTTTTTTTTTTGAGTTTCACTTTAAGGCATTCTGCCCCTTCTGTAATATTTTGGTTTTAGATGTAAGCATGTTTGTGAAACCTGCCCCGACCCATTAAACTGCCATCCTGTCTTTGCCACGGCCATTACCACGCTCCCGTCTCCTGCTCCACTCTACACAGTGGCTTAATGAATACCATGAATATCTGCACGCCGCTGGCCCCTCACTCTCTCTACAAGCCTGTACCCTCAAAGAAAATGATTGTCCAACACAATTCTGCCGCCTAGCTTTAATGTTTCAGCGCCCCCGCAGCCGCGCAGCGCCGTGCAGCGACTGGGGAGGGGGATGGGCCCCCTCCTCTCCAGCGAGGACGACATGTGCACGGCGAGCCGGAGCTCTCCTCCCGGCCAAGGCTGATGTGCGGCGCACGACCTGCTACATGCCCGCAGCCTGTATCTGTTCACCGCGGGCGCGGCGTACTTCAACACCTCTGCTCCCCTCATAGTGCGGGCGAGCGGTATCTCAGGGTACTTGAGGGGTCCGAGCGGCCTCAGTTGGACGCAAGCTGCAACGGCCGGTCCGGCCATTCGACTCAATCTACATCAACTACATGGACAGTCACCATAAGCAATAACTACACTTGGGCATTCAACTACAATATTTGGTGGACATTGCAAAATTTTTCTTCACCTTTAAGTATTAAAAGTTTATCTTCAGAAATTCAAATTTTACAAACATAAAGACTTTCATTCACCTGCAACAACAACATTTTGAAACTGAATTAAGAAATCTTGTAAAGGCTTCTGCTATCTATCTTCATCATTACTTGGACTTTGTTTCAAACTGATTTCATGTGTCACCCCTGGAGGAACTTTTGGGGGGGGAGGTCTGTACCGGGCGGTACACCTCTACACCGTTTATTTAAAAGTTGCGCCAGTTGAAACTCCTCTTCTGGAGGAAGGTTGAACTTTATCTATTCTATTAATTCTCTACTTTCTCAGAAGATGTCACCACGTGGAAAATTTTGAGTTTTTGAACTGTGTCACTTTTGATGTGTTTTTGTTTCGCTTGAAGTAAGAAGTGTGAACTTTCTCTTCTAGAGGACACTACTGAAGAATTACAATAGTGCAACCTAGTGCGAAATCAAAGAACTATTTTGTTGGAGAAATTTTTATTTAGAGTTTGTTCTTTGTTAAATTTCTTTCTGTCATGGTTTAAGTTGGCTGTATACCCCTCTTTTTCCCCTTAGTTTGGATCTAGCCAATCCCGAATTTCTTTAATTAATTTTCCACCAATAATGTGTTTCTTCTTCCTCTATGTAGGGGTTTCTTTTCCCTAGCCAATAAAAACTTTGAGGGAGGGTGTTTTATTTCCCCTAACGCCTAGAATCTTCCGCGAGAGGATATAAACTGCTGATTTTGGGGTCTCCGGGCCACTTCTGTTCCATCTTTCAGTGTATTAAGTACATAGCAGGAGGCGGGAAGCGCCTCTTTCTTCTTCAGCCGTTCAACACCAGGTAATGGCCTATTAATAACTTCTTTTCTTGCTAGGTCGGCAGTTTAACACTCGCGGCGGGTTCGAAGCATTTCCATCATGTAACCTTTTCCTAAAATGTAATTACTCTTTTCATCTTTTTCTTGTAAAGCTACATATTGGGATAGAGAGTGCTAACCCTCTCGAGCTCCCACTCATAATGTTTTGAGGTGAACTTATTTTTTCTCAACCTATTATTCGATAACGTAAAACAATTGTTCTTTTCTAAGTCACCTCTGTAGTATGGGATTAGCCCTTGCATCAGTGGCCTAAGAGCCAAAGTAGGTCTTAAAAACAAAGTGTATTAGGAGTGCAAGATCGCCTCCTCTCAAATTGTTATTTTAGAGGTCATGTAATCAACCTTCTTTTCATGTAATAGACCTCTGTAGGTTGGGTATTTTACCCCTGTGAATACGTCCCTAGAGGACAGCTTGAAGGTAGAGTTTGGTGTGGCCTTTGAGAGGCTTAAATTTTAAGAGCGGATCGCTCTTTTGAAAATGGAGTGTCATATGCCTCGTGGAGGCTTTTCTGTGTAATTCGGAGCCAGGGGCTCCTAGGGATGAATGGGGTTTTCTGCCCCTCTGTTAAAACTTGTGTTTGTGGTAAAACTGAGCTGATCGCAGAAGTCAGGGCGTGAAGCCCAAAACCTGTAAATATTGTATCTCCCCTTGTTTTGCTACATTGTACCTGCCATGTCTGTTATTGCTTTGTTTTTGAAAAGAAAATATAACCTAGTTAAATTTTAAATTACTTTTACATTAACTTTGATTCCGTAGTTTGAAACCCATTCACGCCCGCACCTTCTTACGCCTCTACCTACCGCTAAAACACGGTAACAATAATAATAATAATAATAATAATAATAATAATAATAATAATGCTATTTGCTTTACGTCCCACTAACTACTCTTTTACGGTTTTCGGAGACGCCGAGGTGCCGGAATTTAGTCCCGCAGGAGTTCTTTTACGTGCCAGTAAATCTACCGACACGAGACTGGCGTATTTGAGGACCTTCAAATACCACCGGACTGAGCCAGGATCGAACCTGCCACGTTGGGGTCAGAAGGCCAGCGCCTCAACCGTCTGAGCCACTCAGCCCGGCTTTAATGTTTTTAACTCTTAATAAATAGGTCGAAAAATCTACCAACAAAGCATATTTTAATATTACGCTTCAATAAAGGAGTATATCTCAACTAATTCTATGGCCATATTTCTTGAAATTTTATTACGTTAAAGCAAAAAATATACCTTATTCTTAAGAAAAATTTACCTGTTTTTAATAAAATAATTTTCAGGTGATGTTCACAAAATAAAATCATGAAACACTCATGCAATCTAATACCTAAATGAAGTCAAATGAGGGGTTTTATGATGGTTCTGAAGGAAAATTACTGATGGCAAACTAAACTGTAAAGAGTAATAAAGAAGACCTTAACTGACACGCTAGTCGGTAAAGGTTTGCCATCCCTGCTCTAGGTGATCAACTCATTGCTCGGTGTAGATAGCAATGGAACTATTTGCACAAATTTCATAAATTACAGCATCAGGATCAGCTTTGTATACAAACATACCAGACACAGTGTGCCGACCTTTAGAACTCTGGCCGATATGAAATTTTTGAAATACAAAGTCAGGTTCCCGTGGTGAAGATTCCACGTAAGACCGGGCAACGGTGTCTATGATCACGATATAACAGACACATAAAACTGTGTGCTTCCTTTGCTTGTTCAACCATCCACTAGCTGGGACATAACGTTAATATTCTACTTATTATTTCCGTCTTTCCTCACAAGAATATGGTTTTACGTTCCACTAACCATTTCCTTGTCGATCAGAGATGGCAAGAAGCCGAAATTTTGACCGCATGAGTTCTATTACACCAGTCTGGCGTAAATCATATTCAAATACCACCAGAGTGAAGCAGGATCTAACCTACTATCTATACCATCCGAGCCACTCAGCCCATCCATTGCTGTCTCGTCATTGTATATTGTCTTTCCTCTTCATCCTCATCTCTATTCCATTGCTCTTTATCTTATACTGCCTATCAGTGCTCTTCATTTTGTTTTTCACGAAATATTCCCCTTCTCTTTATCAGCATGATAACCTTGATAATTTTTTAACTGACTGCCGAGGAAACAGATCTTCTGTACAAAAATATTACTCTAAAATTATTAACATACAGTGAGACAACTGGTATCGAATAATGATACCATTTCATCGATAGGGTGACGATGAATTGAATAAAATAGTTTCGGGTTCAATAGAATCGTCGTGGTCGATTCTGCATCACTTCTGACAAAGCGGAGAAAAGTACTATCAAAATTTAGAGTTTCCCTTCAGTTTGTTCTGTTTCACACAGCAAAATGCTAGGGTTTAGCGTATCTATTGCTGTGGACTACGAGATTACCTGTATAAATATTATTAATAATGATACCTCATTTACGTCCCGACAATTAATTTTAAGTTGTTCGCAGACACCAAAAATGTATCCCTAAGGGGCCCTTTTAAGTGCCAGTTCATCTACCAACACGAGACTTGCGTATTTCAGCACCTTCAATTACTGCCGGACTGAGCACAGTAAAATACGCTCTCTCTCGCTCTCTGTGTAGTAATTTTAGTTTCAAGAACCCAGCCATCTACCACAATATTTAATTTGCTGGAAAATTGGTCAAAAATTTAAAACACAACACTCATTGCAGGTTATATCTTTCTAGAGCCTAGCTGTATGGTAATAACGTTATTTTCTTTACGTCCCACTAGCTATTTTCCCTGTTTTCTGAGATGTCAAAGTGCTGGAATTTGTCCTAAGGGAGTTCCTTTAGGTAACGATAAATCTACTGACGCGAGGCTGGCATATTTGAGCATCTTCACATATCACCCGGTTCGAATATGCAACTTTGACTCAGAAGGTTAAGTCAAGTACTCACTCACTTCTGCACATGCTATAATGAGAACAGCTTAAATTGATCTCGTAAATAACAGACACAGTACGTTATAAATAGCTATATATCATTGCTTCTTGTATAAAAATTAATTCTTAATAATAATAATAATATAATAATAATAATAATAATAATAATAATAATAATAATAATAATAATAATAATAATAATAATAATAATTGTTACCGCGTTTTTGTGGTAGTTAAGCATGAAAGAAGGTGCTGGGTGGTGAATAGGTCTCAAGCTACTAAAGAGAAATTAAATTTTAAAATTTAATTAGGTTATATTTTCTTTTCAAAATTAGGTAACAACAAATAGAACAGGTACTTAGTAGCCGAAATACAACTTGAAATGTACAATTACAGGGATTAAAGAATTTGAGCTTCGAGCCCTGAAAACACAATTCTTGAGCAACTAGCTCAACTTTACGATATACCGATTTTAACAAAAGGGGCAGAAGACCCCACTCAAACCCTGGAGCCCTTGCTCCAAATTACACAGCAAAGCCTCCTCGAGGCATACAACTCTCAGTTTTAGAAAAGAGCCACTCGCTCTTAAAGTTAAGCCTCTCCCAGGCCACACCAAACTCAACTTTCAAGTTGTCCTCAAAGGACATATACACAGGGGTAAAATACCCAACCTACTGAGGTCTATTAGGTGAGAAAAGATTAATACATGACCTCTAAAATACAACTTGAGAGGAGGCGAACTTGCACTCCTAATACACTTTGCTTTTAAAACCTAATCTGGCTCTGGGCCACTAACGCAAGGGCTAATCCCATACTACAGAGGTGACTTAGAGAAGAACACTTTACATTACATAAACGAAGAAAAGTTTGAGAAAATAAGTTCACCTCAAAACAAATGTGAGTGGGAGCTCGAGAGGGTTAGCACTCTCTATCCCAATATGTAACTTTACAAGAAAAAGAAGAAAAGAGTAGTTACATTTTAGGAAAAGGTTACATGATGGAAAACGCTTCGAACCCGCCGCGAGAGTTAAACTGCCGACCTAGCAAGAAAAGAAGATGTTAATAGGCCATTACCTGGTAGTAGATCGCTGCCGAGGAAAGAGGCGCTTCCCGCCTCCTGCTATGTACTTAATACACTGAAAGATGGAACAGAAGTGGCCCGGAGACCCCAAAATCAGCAGTTTATATCCTCTCGCGGAAGATTCTAGGCGTTAGGGGAAATAAAACACCCTCCCACAAAATCTTTATTGGTTCGGGAAAAGAAACCCCTACATAGAGGAAAAAGAAACACATTATTGGTGGAAAATTAATTAAAGAAATTCGGGATTGGCTAGATCCAAACTAAGGGGAAAAAGAGGGGTATACAGCCAACTTAAACAATAACAGAAAGAAATTTAACAAGAAACAAACTTTTGAAATAAAAATTTCTCCAACAAAATAGTTCTTTGATTTCGCACTAGGTTGCACTATTGTAATTCTTCAGTAGTGTCCTCTAGAAGAGAAAGTTCCCACTTCTTACTTCAAGCGAAACAAAAACACATCAAAAGTGACACAGTTCAAAAACTCAAAATTTTCCACGTGGTGACATCTTCTGAGAAAGTAGAGAATTAATAGAATAGATAAAGTTCAACCTTCCTCCAGAAGAGGAGTTTCAACTGGCGCAACTTTTAAATAAACAGAGTAGAGGTGTACCGCCCGGTACAGACCTCCCCCCCCAAAAGTTCCTCCAAGGGGTAACACAGAAGAACATAAGCTTTGTTTCCAAAATAAGGTCCAAGTTTTGATGTTGATATTAAGATTAATTGCGGAAGCATTTATAAGATTTTAGTAATTTGGTTGGTTGCAATTTCAAAATTTTGTTGTTGCCGGTGCAGTAAAGTTTTTATGTTTGTAGAATTTGTATTTCTGAAGATAAACTTTTAATACTTAAAGGTGAAGAAAAATTTTGCAATGTCCACCAAATATTGTTGTTAAATTCCCAAATGTAATTATTGCTTATGGTGACTGTCCATGTAGTTGATGTAGATTGAGTCGGATGGCCAGACCGGCCGTTGCAGCTTGCGTCCAACGGAGGCCGCTCGGACCCCTCAAGTACCCTGAGATACCGCTCGCCCGCACTATGAGGGGAGCAGAGGTGTTGAAGTACGCCGCGCCCGCGGTGAACAGATACAGGCTGCGGGCATGTAGCAGGTCGTGCGCCGCACATCAGCCTTGGCCGGGAGGAGAGCTCCGGCTCGCCGTGCACATGTCGTCCTCGCTGGAGAGGAGGGGGCCCATCCCCCTCCCCAGTCGCTGCACGGCGCTGCGCGGCTGCGGGGGCGCTGAAACATTAAAGCTAGGCGGCAGAATTGTGTTGGACAATTATTTTCTTTGAGGGTACAGGCTTGTAGAGAGAGTGAGGGTCCAGCGGCGTGCAGATATTCATGGTATTCATTAAGCCACTGTGTAGAGTGGAGCAGGGGACGGGAGCGTGGTAATGGCCGTGGCAAGAACAGGATGGCAGTTTAACGGGTCGGGGCAGGTTTTACATAAGGCTTACATCTAAAACCAAAATATTACAGAAGGGGCAGAATGCCTTAAAAGTGAAACTCAAAAAAAATATAACCTTCATATCCTTTCAAAATAATATGGAGCAAGTTAACACAGAAATTACACCGGTTTCACCTGGGACAGGTGAACTCTAAATATCCTCTCGGTGGCTGGATTACTTAGCAATAAGGTAACCGGCGTAAGAAAATCGAGAATGATACAAGGCCCATGAAATCTGGGGGCAAGCTTGCCCGCGGGAACAAAATTTTTGACCATAACCTGGTCACCTACCTTCAAAGTGGTGGGTCTCCGTCCACGATCATACCTTTCCCTAACCTTTTCATGAGACACTTTAAGATTAGCTTTAGCCTTCTTCCAAAGATCTTTAATGTTGTCCGGATCTATTGTCTCGGGCAGAATGTCATTCAGAGACCAGAGGTTAGAGAGCGGCGTGTTGGGAACGAACTTAAACATCAAAGAAGCTGGAGTAAATTTGTGAGATTCATGAACCGCCGAATTCAAAGCAAAAGCTAACCAATGCAGGGACGTGTCCCACCTAGAATGATCTTCATGATGATAGGCAATAAGTGCGGACCTGAGATTGCGGTTAACCCGTTCAGCCAGAGATGGTTGAGGGTAATAAGCAGATGTAGTTACATGAGAGATGGACAAGTCAAAACAGAATTTATGAAACAGATTTGATGTAAAAGCTTTAGCATTATCAGATACAATGTATTGGCACGGACCAAAAGAAGCAAAAATAGAATTTAGGCAAGTAATGGTGGACTGAGCGGTAGCCAGCTTAGTCGGAAATAACCAGGAAAATCTTGTAAAACCATCTACACACACAAAGATGAACTTGTTGGCATTACCCTTTGACTGGGGGAAGGGTCCCACATAATCGATATACAGGCGTTCCATGGGGCGCGACGCTTGATGAGAAGACAAAAGGCCTACTTTAGTGGACATGGTGGGTTTACTGATCAAACAAGATTTACAAGCTTTTACAAGTTCTCGAATTTCACCGTCCATACCTTTCCATATGAACATTTCACGAATCTTTTCACGAGTTTTAAAGATTCCAAGATGCCCCCCCAATGGGGTCTCATGATAGTATTTGAAGATCATAGGTACAAGAACCGCTGGAACAACAACTTTCATCAACTTATCATGCCTCGAAGGGCAACATAGAACACCATTCCTCAGAACATAAGGGACAACATGTTCCCCAGAAGAAAGGGTTTCCATTATAGGAGCCAGCGTCGGATCTTCACGTTGGTATTTCTCAATATCCCTAAAAAGCATGGGAGCACCTGTTAAGATGGCATTAACACCAGATAGTATGGACTCGGAAGGTGATGAACTATCGACCGGTTCGTGGGTCTCGACGTCGTTATGAAACATACGGCTGAGTCCATCAGCAACAACATTTTCGGTACCTCTGATATGTCGTACATCAAATTGGAAGGCAGAAATACGGATGGCCCAACGGGCTATGCGACCAGTACGACGCGGCCTACCTAAGACCCAGCTTAAGGCTTGATTATCTGTCTCCAGGTCGAATTTGACATGTTCCAGATAGAGACGGAACTTTTCTAAGGCGAATAAGACTGCCAACCCTTCGAGCTCATAGATGGAATACTTGGCTTCTTGAACCGATAGAGTCCTAGATGCATAGGCGATGGGACGCCTCCCTAGTTCAGTCTCTTGAAGAAGGACTGCAGCTACAGCTGACGACGACGCGTCCGTTTGGACGATGAATTTCTTCGAGAAATCAGGCATAGCAAGTACAGGGGCATTACAGAGAGCTAATTTAAGATCTTCGAAAGCGGCTTGTTGAGAAGGTCCCCACTCGAATTTGATGCCTTTCCTACGAAGAAGGTTTAAGGGCGCCGCTCTATTAGCGAAGTTAGGAATAAACTTCCTGAAGAAATTCACCATACCAATGAATCTAGCGATACCTTTGATGTCCTTAGGAGGTTTAAAATCACGGATGGCCTGTGTTCTAGAATGATCGACTGCTACACCATCAGGTGACACAATATGCCCTAGGAATGACATAGAGGGCTTAGCAAAGGCAACCTTGGACAACTTAACAGTTAACCCAGCCTTACGAAGGCGATTGAGAACTTCTCGCAAATGATCTAGATGTTCTTCAAAGGTTTCGGAAAATACGACGACATCATCCAAGTAGTGATATAAGTACTCAAATTTGATGTCGGAAAAGACCCTATCTAGTAGCCTAGTGAGCACAGCTGCCCCCGTGGGGAGCCCGAAAGGCACGCGGTTGTATTCATATAAATTCCAGTCCGTGGCAAACGCTGTAAGATGTTTAGACTCTTCGTCAAGGGGAATTTGATTATAGGCCTGATTCAAGTCCAAGATGGTGAAGAACTTGGCCTTACGAAACCATGAAAAGCAAGAATGAAGGTCGGGAAGGGGCACAGATTGCAACACCACCTTCCGATTGAGAGCCATGTAATCAATGACAGGCCTGAAGCCTCCTTGGGGTTTCGGGACTAGAAAAATAGGCGAAGAATACGCTGACTTAGAGGGCCTAATAATACCATCCTTCAACATCTGATCGATGATTTCTTTCAGAGCCTTCATTTTAGGTGGAGATAGCCTATACGGTGGAAAACGGACAGGAATTGAATCCGTGACCTCAATTTTGTATTCAATAAGGTCAGTAACACCAAGAGTATCAGAGAACACCTCGGGAAACGACTGACACAGTTTCCGAATACTATCAGCCTGCTCCTCAGGTAGATGTCTAAGGTCTAACAACATCTCATCCTGGGTAGGCGAAATAGATGAACATGATACAGAATTACACTTTAACAAGGGAATTCTACAATTGGACGCAAATTTGAATATGCACGACCTACTCTGGAGATCGAGCACAAGACCAGTGTGAGAAATGAAGTCCGCTCCCAATATGATGGGGCAAGACAGACGCTTGGCCACAAACAATTTGATCTTCCATGTAAACTTAAAAACCCGAATTTTGACATGTATGGAACCTAGAATTTCTAATGGAGATGAATTAGCCGAAACATATTGAACAGGAGAAGAGACATAGTCAGGGAGTTTACAAACAGATTTCAATTTAGAATACCAATCAGCCGAAATAATGGAACAAACACTGCCTCAATCTAAGAGAGCTGTTATAGGCTCGTTATTTAACTCAATCTTAAGAAAAGGAACAGGTGCGGGGGTATCCGCCGCAATCCTAAGACACTCTTTAGGGCATTCAAAAGATGAATTTGAAGGCTGGTCGTTCTCTGCATTTACAACCTGTTTACTAGGGGCTAAGTCTCGGGGAGATGGATTAGTCGGCTCAGCCGACACCACTAGTCACTTTTTATTATTGGAATAGCTGGAATTTGCACCAGAAGTTGAGCAGGAGGGGGTGCTATTTGAGTTTGGGCAATTCTTGGCGATATGTGAGAAGGCCCCACACTTAAAACAGCCTTGTGATGACCCTACTCCATTCCTTGTCCCACTTGACTTGATCAGAGGACACTTATTCCGCAGATGGTCAGGCGACCCACAAGCATAACATTTACGGGGATTGACTGGTCGGCGAGGTGGAGGCCGAGTGTTACTAAAGGAAGGCGGGGGTTCTTTCGCCACACGCAAGGAATCGGCATACCTAACTCCTTCCGCAGAGACGGCTAATGCTTCCAGTTCAGAGAAGGTTTGCGGGCACGCCGCGAAACACAAATATGACCTGTAGGGTGGTGAAATCCCTTCAACAATAGCTTGCACGATCTGATCCTCAGGGAAGTGGAGAGCAAACACCCTAGTATAAAACTTAATATCTTGGATGAAGTCTGCCAGGTTTTCATCCAAGCGCTGTACCCGATAATAGTATTTCTGAATAAGGGAGGACCTGGCCCTAGCCGGGATGAAGTTAGCTAGCAAATGGGCGTGGAAATCCTCAATAGAAGATTGCTCGGCAATGGCTCTAACTATTTTGTCAGATAGAACACCAATAGCATAAGGATAGATAATTTGCAAAATTTGACATGGGGAAAGAGAAAACACAAGGGCATGATCCTGAAATTCCACTAGAAATCTTAAAAATGAAATTACGTCACTGGTGGTGTTGACGGAAAACTTAGAGATACCTCTAAGCAACATTGCCAATGGATAAGGCAAGCTGCTGAACCCAGGTGTCATAGTCGTTAAAGGTTTCAAGGGCAAGGAAGTTAATTCAGAGCGGATGTTACTCAATGACGCACGGCGTTCAGATTCGTTGTTCGATGGGGCAGAGATAGTTTGAGCAGCAACGGTTATCCTATTGACTTCTCCCTGAGGAGGCTCTTCCTCGTTACCTACATTCACCGTGGCGGGTTGATCAGTTTTGGGAGGAGCTTCGCCGGTTAGCAATTGAGTGACCTTATTAGACAATTCAGAAATAGTTTCAAGGAGCGTATTAGCTTGCTTCCTCTGAACGTCATTCACCTTTAGAGACAATAGATCATTAACTCTATTTGCAAAGTGATACAGCCTGCCTTGCACACGCTTAATTTGATTAGGAGATGGATCGTTTTCATCAAAAAAGCTGACTACCGATGCTAGCCCAGTAATATTCTCGACAATCGTGGAAAGAGAGTCGTCAATTTCTTTCTCTCCCAAATTGGGGATGGAAATGGGCAAATCAAGGGACTCTCTAAGCTTGTTAGTGTCTATTGCAACCGTGCCTCCAGATTGAACGTTTCTGATAGTTAACTCATATATCAACTCCTCTTTTCGCAAGTAGTTAAGGAGGAGAACATCGCGAGGGCCGGGCATGATGACAGAACAATTTTGAAAAACTCAAAAAATTCCAGCAACTGAGAAAATTGTTAGAGTTCGAATCCAAGCAATGTTTAGCCGTCAAAAGGGGCTAAATTGAGACCCATTCAACCACGCTCTGCTACCACTTGTTACCGCGTTTTTGTGGTAGTTAAGCATGAAAGAAGGTGCTGGGTGGTGAATAGGTCTCAAGCTACTAAAGAGAAATTAAATTTTGAAATTTAATTAGGTTATATTTTCTTTTCAAAATTAGGTAACAACAAATAGAACAGGTACTTAGTAGCCGAAATACAACTTGAAATGTACAATTACAGGGATTAAAGAATTTGGGCTTCGAGCCCTGAAAACACAATTCTTGAGCAACTAGCTCAACTTTACGATATACCGATTTTAACAAAAGGGGCAGAAGACCCCACTCAAACCCTGGAGCCCTTGCTCCAAATTACACAGCAAAGCCTCCTCGAGGCATACAACTCTCAGTTTTAGAAAAGAGCCACTCGCTCTTAAAGTTAAGCCTCTCCCAGGCCACACCAAACTCAACTTTCAAGTTGTCCTCAAAGGACATATACACAGGGGTAAAATACCCAACCTACTGAGGTCTATTAGGTGAGAAAAGATTAATACATGACCTCTAAAATACAACTTGAGAGGAGGCGAACTTGCACTCCTAATACACTTTGCTTTTAAAACCTAATCTGGCTCTGGGCCACTAACGCAAGGGCTAATCCCATACTACAGAGGTGACTTAGAGAAGAACACTTTACATTACATAAACGAAGAAAAGTTTGAGAAAATAAGTTCACCTCAAAACAAATGTGAGTGGGAGCTCGAGAGGGTTAGCACTCTCTATCCCAATATGTAACTTTACAAGAAAAAGAAGAAAAGAGTAGTTACATTTTAGGAAAAGGTTACATGATGGAAAACGCTTCGAACCCGCCGCGAGAGTTAAACTGCCGACCTAGCAAGAAAAGAAGATATTAATAGGCCATTACCTGGTAGTAGATCGCTGCCGAGGAAAGAGGCGCTTCCCGCCTCCTGCTATGTACTTAATACACTGAAAGATGGAACAGAAGTGGCCCGGAGACCCCAAAATCAGCAGTTTATATCCTCTCGCGGAAGATTCTAGGCGTTAGGGGAAATAAAACACCCTCCCACAAAATCTTTATTGGTTCGGGAAAAGAAACCCCTACATAGAGGAAAAAGAAACACATTATTGGTGGAAAATTAATTAAAGAAATTCGGGATTGGCTAGATCCAAACTAAGGGGAAAAAGAGGGGTATACAGCCAACTTAAACAATAACAGAAAGAAATTTAACAAGAAACAAACTTTTGAAATAAAAATTTCTCCAACAAAATAGTTCTTTGATTTCGCACTAGGTTGCACTATTGTAATTCTTCAGTAGTGTCCTCTAGAAGAGAAAGTTCCCACTTCTTACTTCAAGCGAAACAAA
This sequence comes from Anabrus simplex, assembly GCF_040414725.1. Classification (NCBI taxonomy): domain Eukaryota; kingdom Metazoa; phylum Arthropoda; class Insecta; order Orthoptera; family Tettigoniidae; genus Anabrus; species Anabrus simplex. The sequence continues at coordinate 259,739,842 of NC_090265.1, read as the reverse complement.
AACACATCAAAAGTGACACAGTTCAAAAACTCAAAATTTTCCACGTGGTGACATCTTCTGAGAAAGTAGAGAATTAATAGAATAGATAAAGTTCAACCTTCCTCCAGAAGAGGAGTTTCAACTGGCGCAACTTTTAAATAAACAGAGTAGAGGTGTACCGCCCGGTACAATAATAATAATAATGTCGGAACAAGAAGACAACGACAGAATGGACTGAGGAAGTTCGTAAAGATTTAGAAATATCCAACATCCAGGAAGTTCAAATTTTAGAGAAGATTTTTTTTTTTTTTTTTTTTTTTTTGCTTAACGTCGCAACGACACAGAGAGATCTTATGGGGAGAAAACATATCGGACCATGATTCATATTTGGAAGGGTTCCAAGTAGAAAGAACTGCAAATATGGGAAGTGCCTGGACGGATGAACAGAAGAAACAGCATAACGCCCATATGAAGGAGTACTGGAGGAAGAGGAAACTACAAACAAGGAAAAAGATGAAACTGTAGCGTGATCCTAAGTGGTCAATTTGCATTTTTTTAAATGTTGGTTTACGTCTTACGAACTACTTTTACGGTTTTTGGAGACGCCGATGTGCCGAAATTTCGTCCCACAATTCTAACGTACCAGTGAATCTACCGACACGAAGCTGACATATTTGATTACCTTGAAATACCGCCGGACTGAGTCGGGCTCGAACCCGCCAACTACACCTCAGAAGGCCAGTTGTCGACCGCCTGAGCTACCTAGCCCGACAAACAATTATTCCTCCTTCCGCCACTTTTCTCACACCCTAGTGGAGTTGCGGGAGAGAACTGTGTCTCACAAGAGATTGTGGGTCTGTTTATCGACCAGTTGCCCTACATGACGGCTATGGATGGATTCACTGTTAGCCCTACGTGTTTCTGTGGTGGTTTGTAGTCTGCTGTGTTATGTTAAGTGTACATATACAGAGGCATGTATTGGGACAAATACAAATACCTAGTCCCCGAGCCAAAGAAATTAACTAGACGGAGTTAAAATATCTGACTCGGCCGGGAATCAAACCCGGAGCCTCCCAGAACCAAAGTCCTACAGGCAAGGAGTCGGACTTGTACAAGAAATAATATCAAATCTAAAGCATCCACTCAGATTTAGTATAATTAATAATGCATGACAATATTAACGATTTTTTCATCAGAACGTACTGTCCGACTCGTTGGTTGAATGATCAGCGTACTGGCCTTCGGTTAAGAGGGTCCCGGCTTCGATTCCCGGCCGGGTCAGGGATTTTAACCTTCATTGGTTAATTCCCATGGCCCGGGGGCTGGGTGTTTGTGCTGTCCCCAACATCCCTGCAACTCACACACCATATAAAACACTGTCCTTCACCACAATAACACGCAGTTACCTACACATGGCAGATGCCGTCCACTCTCATCGGAGGGTCTGCCTTACAAGGGCTGCACTAGGCTAGAAATAGCCACACGAAATTATTATTATTATTATTATTATTATTATTGTTATTATTATTATTATTATTATTATTATTATTATTATTATTATTATTATTATTATTATTATTATTATTATTAGAACGTAATGGCTTTCTGCAGTGTAGGCCTACGATAACAGAACAAACATATTTAGAATTTCCCACAATAGTTACAAATGCGAATCTTGCGGATAAGATCTTTCAAAATTTTCGAGAAAAAAAGAAATCGCAAAATAATTCAAATGTAGATTTCAATTTAGTATACATACAACACCTTAGCTGAATATTTGGTTCGTTCGATCATGATGATGAAGATGATGATGATATGATGAGAAAGAGGTATGATGATAAGAATGATCAAAATTACTGTATGCACTTGTCATTTTAAAATACTTTTATTACTGACTAATTGAACGAACTTGTGCTATTTAAGAAGCACTTATAGACAACCATAATTTTCACATACTGCCCCGAAAGAAAGAAAGATATAAAACTGCATTTTAAGCATATTGATTCTTTTTCTCATTATTATTCCTGGCTTTTTTCCAATTACCTAGAGTCGGTACTTTCATGGATTAAACCCATTTTTGCGGTCGGGTGACTTTCCTGACACCAACATTATGTACAGGGATGTACTCTATTAACAATTGCATGTCTTTATGGTGGTGTGTACTGTAATGTGTTATATGAAAATGTGCATTATGAAAAGCACGAACACCCAGCCTCCGATTCATAGGAATTAACAATATGGAGTTAAAAACCCCGAACCGACCGGGAATCAAAACCGGGGCCCTCTGAACCGAAGGCTAGACCGCTGACTATTCATCCAAGGAGCTGGACCTTAAGTTGTTAATATACCTGGTTCAAAAGGCCTATTCACTATCAGACACAAATTCATAATAGAAATTGACGAATTTAATAGGCAAGATAGAAAAATGTGTCATTTGGTTTAATACATTGGCTAGAGATTGAGACTTTCTGTTCAATCTTCAGGTGAGATGCTAATGATTAGCAATACCACAATATAAATGAATATTGAATTTTCACGACCGTATTGTAATCGAAACAGACTTTCAACGTATTGGGTCGTGTTACGTAACATACATGTAGTACGTGTTGAAGAGATGTTAAGTACAGAACAAAAATGGCCAGCCGGACACCAGTGGGATATGAACCCACAACCTCCCGACCTGTAGCTCAGATCCTTTCAAACAGAACAATGATGGCCTAGGCCACCATAGGTAAATTGGTAGAGCAACCGACGCGAAATCGGGAGGTTGTGGGCTCGGATCCCACTGGTGTCCGGCTGGCCATTTTTGTTCTGTACTTAACATCTCTTCAATACGTACTACATGTACGTAACAGGACCCAATACGTTGAAAGTCTGTTTCGACCACAATATAAACTTCAGTTGTCCTACATGCGGGATTCAGTTGATTACTATTTGAATATTAAACGATCGCGCTTCACATTAACGCCTCGTTTAATTCGTTCCACAAAAAGTGTTTCAAGTACACTATACAATTTACAAAGGATGAGCAAGTGATGGAATGAACTAAATCACATCTAAAACAGAATTCCACTGAGATGCGTCACGTTTTAATGGGTTGTAAAGAGCAAACGCGCTTTTGATCTGTTAAGAGGAATAGCTAAAATAAAAAAACCATCGTCCGTAACTTGGTTAACAAAAGAATTCACATAATACAAGGTCCATTAAAAATGATAACTTTCGAGAAAACTTCACCCGTTAATTATTTATTTCCTCGACCGTAGCAATGAGACTGAAAGTTTTGTATATCAGAGTGAATGAATATTTACCTGAACAGATTGATCATAATGTAAGAAAAATATCATCCAATAAACATTCGACATGGTAAAGGGAATCAGGAGCGAATCCTCAGACACGCAGATTCAAATGGAGCAAATAACGTATTGTCGTTATAGACGACCCTGGAACCTCTGTAAAAGTCCCTATGCCGCCTTAAATCACAGTAATGTTGTAAAATTCAATTTTTACCCATCTAGTGATGAAGGTCGTGGGTTTTAGAGGGTTAGCTCCTATCGTCAGTTTCATTATCATGCTCCCTATTATCACCACCAGTGATCATCGGAAGACATTTTTACTACCTTCTATATATTTCTCTGATCGTCATAATCATGACAAACATCATCCTTGCACTTCTATTTCATACATTCTTCCTTAGTTGACTTGCACTTTCTATCTATTTCATTATTTTCTGCCCTCCTCGTTTTTGGAATTCTTGCATTTTCGCTTTCCATCTAATTTCTCCTCTGTTATCCACTGCTTCTTACATGATCTAATCTTTTTTGCTAACTTCTCCTCAGCAGACCTACTGATCTCCTTCTGTCCACACTTCGTCTATTGTCTTTCCTTCAGCCCATTTTTTAGTCCTTGTGCAACATGTTCCTTGAAACAATGCCTCACACTCTTTTCTTTTAACTTATCTAGATCCCTTATTCTTGCATTCCTTTCTTGAATTCCCTCAACTTCAGATAACTTTTCATGACCACCAAGTTGTGGTCAGAGTACACGTCCGCTTCTGGGAAAGTCTTGCAATCCAACACTTGGTTTCTGAATCTCTTCCTAATCATAATTTGATACCTTCTTGTGTCCCCAGGTCTTGTTCATGTTTACAACCGTCGTTTGTGGTGTTTAAACCAACTCCTGCATTTCCATGTTTGATTTTGTGTTGATAACTCTGTAGTCGCCTGACCAAAAATCCTGCACTTCCTGCCAACGTACTTCACACTTATACCAACTACATCTAACTTTAGTCTATCTCTCTCCCTTGTCAGATTCTCTAACCTACAACAACGATTCAATATTCTATCATTCCACGCTCCGACTCGCAGAATGGCAATATCCATTCTTCTTCCTGATGATTCCTCCATCTCGTGTAGTCTCCACCCGGAAATCCGAATGAGGGGACTATTAACTCCGGAATATTTTACTCGGGATGAAGCCACCATCAGTACATCGTTCATACAGAGAGAGCTGCATGTCCTCGCGAGTTAGTTACGGCTGTACTTTCCCGTTGCTTTCAGCTGTGTAGTAATATCAACACAGGTAAGCCAAGCTAAATATTGCTACAAGGCCCTATCAGCCAATCATCCAGACTGCCACCCTTGTAATTTACGAAAGGCTGCTACTCCCCTTTCGACAAACCATTCGTTAGTCTGCTCTCTCGACAGATACCCCTCCGATAAGGTTGCTCCTACGGTTCGGCTATCTGCTTCATTGAGACGCGCAAGCCTTTCCACAGTGGCAATATCATATGGTCCACAGAGGAAGAATATATATTATCTATATATATAAAAATGAATGTATGTTTGTATGTAAATGACACATCTCCTCCTGAACCACTGGAGCAAAATCAACGAAACTTGGGACACTCATAACTTATTATCTGGAGACGAGCACTGTGGAGTTAAGTCATCCCTAGCACCCTTAGGAGTGGAGAGTCAGGGGGGTTATATATAAAATTAACCGAAAATAATGTCCAATACATAGTTTTCCGTTTTGCTGAGATGAATAGTGACACTCCCGAACTTTTTGAAGTCCAAGTTAAGCCCCCTTCGGGATGGGGGTCGAGGGGGGAGTGATATATAAAAATAATTTAAAATAGTGTCGAATCCATATATTTGGTGATCGCTGAGATGAATAGTGACACTCCGGAATTTTTAAAATCTAACTTCAACCCCTTTTTGGTGTGAGGGGCGAGGGGAGAGTGATATATAATAAAAATCGAAAGTAGTGTACAATCCATACTTTTCGGAGTTGCTGAGATGAATAGTGACGCTCCGGATATTTTTAAGTACAAGTTCAGCCCCCTTTGGGGTGGGGGCTTACAAAAATTACCTACTATCTGAAAAAAATACTGTGGGGTAAGACGCCCCTAGAACCCCTAAGGAAGGGGTGAAATATAATCTATATTAATTAATCGAAGTCGGTTTGGAACGATCTATATATTTATGCATATATTAAGGTATAAAAATGAAAATAGACGTGCATTAATGAGGCACTTCCAGGCATCTTAGAAACTTAAAACTTGGTACCAGAGAAAGTGATGACTTCGGGATCCCTACAAAAATCGTCTCAAAATACCCTGAGTGGGCCTCGCTGGGAGTCTCAAATCTGGGGCTCAGCATAAAAACGCAATCGGATATATTTAGCAAAAACGGTAACCTATAGGTTTCATGAGCTTAAAAGTTACCTGAAAGCCCTAATTTTTAACCCCTCCCCAAATCAAGATGGCGTCACAATCTGCCAGACTAGCTAGAAAATTGAAATTTGGCAAAATGATAGCTTGTAGCCTGTATGCGACGGAAAAATTACCCGATGTTTAATTTTTTTATTTTCCCCACAAAAATTACCGAAATATATAGGCAATTTTAATGACAGTTCAGACCTTTCTTTCGAGGTATGTGGTGGCTAAACGGTAAGTCCTATCACAAAACGGATGGCACAATCTGACTTCAATTTGGAGTGATCTACAACTTTGATCCTATGACTTTTTATCGTATCTGTATCGCTTATACGTTAAATTTGGCTCTATTTCTGGATTGTACGAATATTTTGCAATTTTCATGCGTATAATTGATGCTTTGAATCCCTTATTGGAAAGATAGGATCATGAAATTCTACACGAACATTGGCCCACCCAGTAGCTATATGTGAGCCAAATTATATGTTTGTAGCTGTCACATAAGTATCCTAAAAGTGATGCAATGTGAAAAACCCTTACCCATACTTCAACCTATTCAACATTCCTTACTGAATATTACCCTTAAATAGATGAGATACGAGAAAATATCATAGGACCAGCCATTTAGATCGCTAAATATGGCGTCTTATCGTACAATCCGGTTGTCGATTTGATATACCGTTTAGTTGCAGTTAAATTTTAAATGAAGGTAAACATGCATATACATTCTTATGTTGATCTATATTTATTCATTTAAGTCGATTTGTAGCGATCTAGAAAGGGTGTGTGCGCCATTGTAATCAATACTTTACAAATCGATAATGACTGTCAGCAGGAGGGCGTCTGCAATTTTGATCAGTTCTCCCCAGTTCAACTTTGACTGGCAGTGGGAATGGGGTCCTCCAACTCCTATGTACCATTGTAATGAATAATTTCCTTCTCGATTTTACTGACAGAAGGCTAGGGAGCATGAATTATTTTAAAAACTCCTTTACCCGATTGTGTTTGGTAGTAGGCAAGAGTGCTCGCCATTATAAACAAATTTACGCATCTAAAATGTGACTGACGTTGGGCATAGTGGCCTGCTATTATAATGGAAACTCACCAACTCGGTGTTACTGGCAGTAAAATAACTGGCATTAGGAAATGAGCCTGTGATTATAATGAAAACAGCACAATTCAATTTTGACTGGCAGTAGGGAAGGTGGCTGCCATTATAATAAAAATTCCTCAACTGTTATCAGTCTGGAAGTAGGAAATGTGGCCCGCCATTGCAACGAAAACTACCCAAATCGATTGTGACCGTGCAGTAGACATTGGGGACTGTCATTATAATGAAAATTCCCAACTCGATTGTGAATGGCAGTAGGGAAGTGATCTGCCGTTATCATCACAACTCCTTAACTCGCACTTTGCATTGGAAACTACGTATGTGGACCTCCCTATGCTGTTCCTTTGATAACGCTTAGAGACATGGAATTTAAAGAAAATCATATTCACTGCATGTACAGTAATTTACTTCGATATCCGTATACAATGTAAAATACCGTAGCGAAGCACATGTACATTTGCTAGTAATTTATATATGTGTATAAATTCGAGCTATTCTGGTGGCTTGGAAAATGTTTGGAACATTCAATGTACGACAATTTTATAAAATATTTTTTTGGAATATTTATCACCCTGGTCATTTAACTGTCCGGAATAAGCTTCATTATCACTATATGAAGGAGTCATTATTTTCTAAATCTTCAATAAGCATTATTTTCAAACATTTAAAAATTATAATCTACGCATAGTAGTGTTTCTTCAATAAATTCCCTCAGTGAACAGCAGCTAGATTTATATGTTATTTTGGTGGGGGTGTTACTTATGAGGAGCTTGGTATACGCTGGTCACCAGTATCATGCACTAATATGTGCACACACTTTATGATGCGGCGCTTTCTTTGTGAAATATTCTTACCACGGTATTTGAAGTTTTTAATTGATTGGGTGCAATAACTAAGTCCCACATGATGGAGCTGGATCAATTTTGTGATTAATTGGGTGCTATAACTAAGTCCCACATGATAGAACTGGATCAGTTTTGTAATTAATTGGGTGCTATAACTAAGTCCCACATGATAGAACTGAATGGAAGATGAATTTCCGGTGCCGCGCTGTTAAACTCAAGCCACAAATTCCTAAAACACACAATCACCAGATCGTTAGAGCCAATGACTAGGCCGACATACATACATACATTTTTTTCGTAGCGTCGACCTCTGCAGATCTTTTCCCACTACTTTCACCATATGAGAGGAACCTGCGAGTAAGTGTAAATGCGGAACTGTAGAGTGTTGAATGTGAGGAAAGGAAAGGTAAAGAAGACACACACACCCCGTCCCTAGGCCATGGATATTAATCATTTACAAATAAAAACCCCTGACTCAGCTGGGAATCGAACCCAGGGCCACCAGATGACAGGCGGACGCATTGCCCCCTACACCGCGGGTCCAGACTACATACATACATACATACTTTGCCTTAAAATAACTCTCACAATAACTAGCACAGACAGACGGGCAATATAAGCTCTTCAAATGTGGTGTATCGGAAGAATACTGAAGTAATCTGGATAGGTCGAAGCACCAAGGATAACATATGAACCAAGTTGGAGCGAGAACGATTGGACGAAGTTTGACTACAGGAAAAGATATCGACGGTGTGCGAGCAACATCTCGTATCCCACAATGCTCTTCCTGCCCCTTATTTTCCTTAAGACTGGTTACACCTCCCAGCCACACATGGATGTGCAGTCCATCAGAACAATGTTCGTTGTGTTCATTTTCCTTCGCCACAATGTAATGGAAAATGAACCTTATTGTACCATACTGTACGAATGTATATTTCCATGAAGTATTTACGCACTACTACAGTACAATGCACTTAAGGTTAATTTCCCTTTACACATTAGCACAGGAAAATGAACACAACGAACGTTGTTCTGACTGACTGCATAGTCATGTGTGGCTGGGAGGTGTAAACAAAGGAGGATAATAGATCGGAAGAGCATTGTGGGGTACGAGGTATTTCTCGCGCACCGTCGGACCATCCTGAGGACTTGTTCGATTAGCTATTAAGGGAACTTTTGACGGATCAGAACTGTAAGCGTGGATTAAAACATGATATGACAAACGGATTAGAGCAATTGTAGGATGCAGTAGTTACGTTCAAATGAAATGATTTTCACATGGTGGGATTGCATGGAATGCTGCGTTAATCCAGTCTATGGACAACAACAACAAAGTTCAGTATTAATATACAACCTATACGATAGAATCAGATGTTTTAAGAAATTAACAAGAAAAAGAGTGTTGGTGAGAAAGAAAGGCAGGTATATGAACGATATGCGCATATTGCTAATTCTTGATGGATACAGTATATTTGCATCTGTCCCTTAGCACAAGCCAGAGCTAAATGTAGCTTCCTCTGACGTTCAGTCTATTCCCGATCTATCATAGACGAGGAACCGACTGAAATATTGCCCAATTCCAGTTTGTCTAGGTGTCACACTAGACCGCGCTGTAACATACAGGCAGCAACGTCTGAATACGAAACAGAAGGTCAGTGCTCGAAATGGCATACTTAAAAAGCTGATCGCCAGCACCTGGGGAGCCAGCCCACACATCCTGAGGACTTCGGCACTTGCGTTGTGTGTGTCAGCCACTGAATATGCCGATCCTGTATGGAACGCTTGAGTACATACTAAGCAGGTTGATAATGCGGCCAACGATACTGCAAGGATCATCTCTGGATGCCCCAAACCAGAAAGAAGAAGGCCATCGGAGCTGCAGCTTTTTAGAAATGCTGACCGGACACGGAAATGATGAATGTATTATTATTATTGTTACCGTGTTTTAGCGGTAGGTATAGGCGTAAGAAGGTGCGGGCGTGAATGGGTTTCAAACTACTGAATCAAAGTTAATGTAAAAGTAATTTAAAATTTAACTAGGTTATATTTTCTTTTCAAAAACAAAGCAATAACAGACATGGCAGGTACAATGTAGCAAAACAAGGGGAGATACAATATTTACAGGTTTTGGGCTTCACGCCCTGACTTCTGCGATCAGCTCAGTTTTACCACAAACACAAGTTTTAACAGAGGGGCAGAAAACCCCATTCATCCCTAGGAGCCCCTGGCTCCGAATTACACAGAAAAGCCTCCACGAGGCATATGACACTCCATTTTCAAAAGAGCGATCCGCTCTTAAAATTTAAGCCTCTCAAAGGCCAAACCAAACTCTACCTTCAAGCTGTCCTCTAAGGACTTATTCACAGGGGTAAAATACCCAACCTACAGAGGTCTATTACATGAAAAGAAGGTTGATTACATGACCTCTAAAATAACAATTTGAGAGGAGGCGAACTTGCACTCCTAATACACCTTCTTTTTAAAACCTAATCTGGCTCTGTGCCACTAACGCAAGGGCTAATCCCATACTACAGAGGTGACTTAGTGAAGAACACTTTACATTACATAAACGAAGAAAAGTTTGAGAAAATAAGTTCACCTCAAAACAAATGTGAGTGGGAGCTCGAGAGGGTTAGCACTCTCTATCCCAATATGTAGCTTTACAAGAAAAAGATGAAAAGAGTAATTACATTTTAGGAAAAGGTTACATGATGGAAATGCTTCGAACCCGCCGCGAGTGTTAAACTGCCGACCTAGCAAGAAAAGAAGTTATTAATAGGCCATTACCTGGTGTTGAACGGCTGAAGAAGAAAGAGGCGCTTCCCGCCTCCTGCTATGTACTTAATACACTGAAAGATGGAACAGAAGTGGCCCGGAGACCCTAAAATCAGCAGTTTATATACTCTCGCGGAAGTTTCTAGGCGTTAGGGGAAATAAAACACCCTCCCACTAAAAATTTTATTGGCTAGGGAAAAGAAACCCCTACATAGAGGAAAAAGAAACACATTATTGGTGGAAAATTAATTAAAGAAATTCGGGATTGGCTAGATCCAAACTAAGGGGAAAAAGAGGGGTATACAGCCAACTTAAACCATGACAGAAAGAAATTTAACAAAGAACAAACTCTTGAAATAAAAATTTCTCCAACAAAATAGTTCTTTAACTCCGCACTAGGTCGCACTATTGTTGATCTTCAGTAGTGTCCTCTAGAAGAGAAAGTTCACACTTCTTACTTCAAGCGAAACAAAAACACATCAAAAGTGACACAGTTCAAAAACTCAAAATTTTCCACGTGGTGACATCTTCTGAGAAAGTAGAGAATTAATAGAATAGATAAAGTTCAACCTTCCTCCAGAAGAGGAGTTTCAACTGGCGCAACTTTTAAATAAACGGTGTAGAGGTGTACCGCCCGGTACAGACCTCCCCCCCCAAAAGTTCCTCCAGGGGTGACACATGAAATCAGTTTGAAACAAAGTCCAAGTAATGATGTTGATACGAAGATAGATAGCAGAAGCATTTACAAGATTTCTTAATTCAGTTTCAAAATGTTGTTGTTGCAGGTGAATGAAAGTCTTTATGTTTGTAGAATTTGAATTTCTGAAGATAAACTTTTAATACTTAAAGGTGAAGAAAAAATTTTGCAATGTCCACCAAATATTGTAGTTGAATGCCCAAGTGTAGTTATTGCTTATGGTGACTGTCCATATAGTTGATGTAGATTGAGTCGAATGGCCGGACCGGCCGTTGCAGCTTGCGTCCAACGGAGGCCGCTCGGACCCCTCAAGTACCCTAAGATACCGCTCGCCCGCACTATGAGGGGAGCAGAGGTGTTGAAGTCCGCCGCGCCCGCGGTGAACAGATACAGGCTGCGGGCATGTAGCAGGTCGTGCGCCGCACATCAGCCTTGGCCGGGAGGTGAGCTCCGGCTCGCCTTGCACATGTCGTCCTCGCTGGAGAGGAGGGGGCCCATCCCCCTCCCCAGTCGCTGCACGGCGCTGCGCGGCTGCGGGGGCGCTGAAACATTAAAGCTAGGCGGCAGAATTGTGTTGGACAATCATTTTCTTTGAGGGTACAGGCTTGTAGAGAGAGTGAGGGGCCAGCGGCGTGCAGATATTCATGGTATTCGTTAAGCCACTGTGTAGGGTGGAGCAGGAGACGGGAGCGTGGTAATGGCCGTGGCAAGAACAGGATGGCAGTTTAATGGGTCGGGGCAGGTTTTACACAAGGCTTACATCTAAAACCAAAATATTACAGAAGGGGCAGAATGCCTTAAAGTGAAACTCAAAAAAAAAAATATAACCTTCATATCCTTTCAAAATAATATGAAGCAAGTTAACACAGAAATTACACCGGTTTCACCTGGGACAGGTGAACTCTAAATATCCTCTCGGTGGCTGGATTACTTAGCAATAAGGTAACCGGCGTAAGAAAATCGAGAATGATACAAGGCCCATGAAATCTGGGGGCAAGCTTGCCCGCGGGAACAAAATTTTTGACCATAACCTGGTCACCTACCTTCAAAGTGGTGGGTCTCCGTCCACGATCATACCTTTCCCTAACCTTTTCATGAGATACTTTAAGATTAGCTTTAGCCTTCTTCCAAAGATCTTTAATGTTGTCCGGATCTATTGTCTCGGGCAGAATGTCATTCAGAGACCAGAGGTTAGAGAGCGGCGTGTTGGGAACGAACTTAAACATCAAAGAAGCTGGAGTAAATTTGTGTCATTCATGAACCGCCGAATTCAAAGCAAAAGCTAACCAATGCAGGGACGTGTCCCACCTAGAATGATCTTCATGATGATAGGCAATAAGTGCGGACCTGAGATTACGGTTAACCCGTTCAGCCAGAGAAGGTTGAGGGTAATAAGCAGAAGTAGTTACATGAGAGATGGACAAGTCAAAACAGAATTTACGAAATAAATTTGATGTAAAAGCCTTAGCATTATCAGATACAATATATTGACACGGACCAAAAGAAGCAAAAATAGAATTTAAGCAAGTAATTGTAGACTGAGCGGTAGCCAGCTTAGTCGGAAATAACCAGGAAAATCTTGTAAAACCATCTACACACACAAAGATGAACTTGTGGGCATTGCCCTTTGACTGGGGGAAGGGTCCCACATAATCAATATACAGGCGTTCCATGGGGCGCGACGCTTGATGAGAAGACAAAAGGCCTACTTTAGTGGACATGGTGGGTTTACTGATCAAACAAGATTTACAAGCTTTTACAAGTTCCCGAATTTCACCGTCCATACCTTTCCATATGAACATTTCACGAATCTTTTCACGAGTTTTAAAGATTCCAAGATGCCCCCCCAATGGGGTCTCATGATAGTATTTGAAGATCATAGGTACAAGAACCGCTGGAACAACAACTTTCATCAACTTATCATGCCTCGAAGGGCAACATAGAACACCATTCCTCAGAACATAAGGGACAGCATGTTCCCCAGAAGAAAGGGTTTCCATTATCGGAGCCAGCGTAGGATCTTCACGTTGGTATTTCTCAATATCCCTAAAAAGCATGGGAGCATCTGTTAAGATGGCATTAACACCAGATAGTATGGACTCAGAAGGTGATGAACTGTCGACCGGTTCGTGGGTCTCTACGTCGTTATGAAACATACGGCTGAGTCCATCAGCAACAACATTTTCGGTACCTCTGATATGTCTAACATCAAACTGGAAGGCGGAAATACGAATAGCCCAGCGGGCTATACGACCAGTACGACGCGGCCTACCTAAGACCCAGCTTAAGGCTTGATTATCTGTCTCCAGGTCGAATTTAACGTGTTCCAGATAGAGACGGAACTTTTCTAAGGCAAATAAGACTGCCAAACCTTCGAGCTCATAGATGGAATACTTGGCTTCTTGAGCCGACAATGTCCTAGACGCATAGGCGATGGGTCGCCTCCCTAGTTCAGTCTCTTGAAGAAGGACTGCAGCTACAGCTGACGACGACGCGTCCGTTTGGACGATGAATTTCTTCGAGAAATCAGGCATAGCAAGTACAGGGGCATTACAAAGAGCTAATTTCAGATCTTCAAAAGCGGCTTGTTGAGAAGGTCCCCACTCGAATTTGATGCCTTTCCTACGAAGAAGGTTTAAGGGCGCCGCTCTATTAGCAAAATTAGGAATGAACTTCCTGAAGAAATTCACCATGCCAATGAACCTGGCGATACCTTTAATGTCCTTGGGAGGTTTAAAATCACGGATGGCCTGTGTTCTAGAATGATCGACTGCTACACCATCAGGTGACACAATATGCCCTAGGAATGACATAGAGGGCTTAGCAAAGGCAACCTTGGACAACTTAACAGTTAACCCAGCCTTACGAAGGCGATTGAGAACTTCTCGCAAATGATCTAGATGTTCTTCAAAGGTTTCGGAAAATACGACGACATCATCCAAGTAGTGATATAAGTACTCAAATTTGATGTCGGAAAAGACCCTATCTAGTAGCCTAGTGAGCACAGCTGCCCCCGTGGGGAGCCCGAAAGGCACGCGGTTGTATTCATATAAATTCCAGTCCGTGGCAAACGCTGTAAGATGTTTAGACTCTTCGGCAAGGGGAATTTGGTTGTAGGCCTGATTCAAATCCAAGATCGTGAAGAACTTGGCCTTACGAAACCATGAAAAGCAAGAATGAAGGTCGGGAAGGGGCACAGATTGCAACACCACCTTCCGATTGAGAGCCCTGTAATCAATGACAGGCCTGAAGCCTCCTTGGGGTTTCGGGACTAGAAAAATAGGCGAAGAATACGCTGACTTAGAGGGCCTAATAATACCATCCTTCAACATCTGATCGATGATTTCTTTCAGAGCCTTCATTTTAGGTGGAGATAGCCTATACGGTGGAAAACGGACAGGAATTGAATCCGTGACCTCAATTTTGTATTCAATAAGGTCAGTAACACCAAGAGTATCAGAGAACACCTCGGGAAACGACTGACACAATTTCCGAATACTATCAGCCTGCTCCTCAGGTAGATGTCTAAGGTCTAACAACATCTCATCCTGGGTAGGCGAAATAGATGAACATGATACAGAATTACACTTTAACAAGGGAATTCTACAATTGGACGCAAATTTGAATGTGCACGACCTACTCTGGAGATCGAGCACAAGACCAGTGTGAGAAATGAAGTCCGCTCCCAATATGATGGGGCAAGACAAACGCTTGGCCACAAACAATTTGATCTTCCATGTAAATTTAAAAACCCGAATTTTGACATGTAAGGAACCTAGAATTTCTAATGGAGATGAATTAGCCGAAACATATTTAACAGGAGATGAGTCATAGTCAGGGAGTTTACAAACAGATTTCAATTTAGAATACCAATCAGCCGAAATAATGGAACAAACACTGCCTGAATCTAAGAGAGCTGTTATAGGCTCGTTATTTAACTCAATCTTAAGAAAAGGAACAGGTGCGGGGGTATCCGCCGCAATCCTAAGACACTCTTTAGGGCATTCAAAAGATGAATTTGAAGGCTGGTCGATCTCTGCATTTACAACCTGTTTACTAGGGGCTGAGTCTCGGGAAGATGGATTAGTCGGCTCAGCCGACGCCACTAGTCACTTTTTATTATTGGCATAGCTGGAATTTGCACCAGAAGTTGAGCAGGAGGGGGTGCTATTTGAGTTTGGGCAATTCTTGGCGATATGTGAGAAGGCCCCACACTTAAAACAGCCTTGTGATGACCCTGCTCCATTCCTTGTCCCACTTGACTTGATCAGAGGACACTTATTCCGCAGATGGTCAGGCGACCCACAAGCATAACATTTACGGGGATTGACTGGTCGGCGAGATGGAGGCCGAGTGTTACTAAAGGAAGGCGGGGGTTCTTTCGCCACACGCAAGGAATCGGCATACCTAACTCCTTCCGCAGAGACGGCTAATGCTTCCAGTTCAGAGAAGGTTTGCGGGCACGCCGCGAAACACAAATATGACCTGTAGGGTGGTGAAATCCCTTCAACAATAGCTTGCACGATCTGATCCTCAGGGAAGTGGAGAGCAAACACCCTAGTATAAAACTTAATATCTTGGATGAAGTCTGCCAGGTTTTCATCCAAGCGCTGTACCCGATAATAGTATTTCTGAATAAGGGAGGACCTGGCCCTTGCCGGGATGAAGTTAGCTAGCAAATGGGCATGGAAATCCTCAATAGAAGATTGCTCAGCGATGGCTCTAACTATTTTGTCAGATAGAACACCAATAGCATAAGGATAGATAATTTGCAAAATTTGACATGGGGAAAGAGAAAACACAAGGGCATGATCCTGAAATTCCACTAGAAATCTTAAAAATGAAATTACATCACCGGTGGTGTTGACGGAAAACTTAGAGATACCTCTAAGCAACATTGCCAAAGGATGAGGCAAGCTGCTGAACCCAGGTGACATAGTCGTTAAAGGGTTCAATGGCAAAGAAGTTAATTCCGAGCGGATGTTACTCAATGACGCACGGCGTTCAGATTCGTTGTTCGATGGGGCAGAGATAGTTTGAGCAGCAACGGTTATCCTATTGACTTCTCCCTGAGGAGGCTCTTCATCACTACCTACGTTCACTGTGGCGGGTTGATCAGTTTTGGGAGGAACTTCGCCGGTTAGCAATTGAGTGACCTTATTAGACAATTCAGAAATAGTTTCAAGGAGCGTATTAGCGTCCTTCCTCTGAACGTCATTCACCTTTAGAGACAACAGATCATTAACTCTATTTGCAAAGTGATACAGCCTGCCTTGCACACGCTTAATTTGATTAGGAGACGGATCGTTTTCATCAAAAAAGCTGACTACAGATGCTAGCCCAGTAATATTCTCGACGATCGTGGAAAGAGAGTCATCAATTTCTTTCTCTCACAAATTGGGGATGGAAATGGGCAAATCAAGGGACTCTCTAAGCTTGTTGGTGTCGATTGCAACCGTGCCTCCAGATTGCACATTTCTGATAGTTAACTCGTATATCAACTCCTCTTTGCGCAAGTAGTTAAGGAGGAGAACATCGCGAGGCCCGGGCATGATGACAGAACAATTTTGAAAAACTCAAAAAATTCCAGCAACTGAGAAAATTGTTAGAGTTCGAATTAAAGCAATGTTTAGCCGTCAAAAGGGGCTAAATTGAGACCCATTCAACCACGCTCTGCTACCACTTGTTACGGAGATATCCGTGGTAGGTAGAGGTGAAAGAAGGTGCGGGTGTGAATGGGTTTCAAGCTACGAATTTAACGTGCAATGTAAAATTAATTTAAAATTTAACTAGGTTATATTTTCTTTTCAAAAACAAAGCAATAATAGACATGGCAGGTACAATGTAGCAAAACAAGGGGAGATACAATATTTACAGGTTTTGGGCTTCACGCCCTGACTTCTGCGATCAGCTCAGTTTTACCACAAACACAAGTTTTAACAGAGGGGCAGAAAACCCCATTCATCCCTAGGAGCCCCTGGCTCCGAATTACACAGAAAAGCCTCCACGAGGCATATGACACTCCATTTTCAAAAGAGCGATCCGCTCTTAAAATTTAAGCCTCTCAAAGGCCAAACCAAACTCTACCTTCAAGCTGTCCTCTAAGGACTTATTCACAGGGGTAAAATACCCAACCTACAGAGGTCTATTACATGAAAAGAAGGTTGATTACATGACCTCTAAAATAACAATTTGAGAGGAGGCGAACTTGCACTCCTAATACACCTTGTTTTTAAAACCTAATCTGGCTCTGTGCCACTAACGCAAGGGCTAATCCCATACTACAGAGGTGACTTAGAGAAGAACACTTTACATTACATAAACGAAGAAAAGTTTGAGAAAATAAGTTCACCTCAAAACAAATGTGAGTGGGAGCTCGAGAGGGTTAGCACTCTCTATCCCAATATGTAGCTTTACAAGAAAAAGATGAAAAGAGTAATTACATTTTAGGAAAAGGTTACATGATGGAAATGCTTCGAACCCGCCGCGAGTGTTAAACTGCCGACCTAGCGAGAAAAGAAGTTATTAATAGGCCATTACCTGGTGTTGAACGGCTGAAGAAGAAAGAGGCGCTTCCCGCCTCCTGCTATGTACTTAATACACTGAAAGATGGAACAGAAGTGGCCCGGAGACCCTAAAATCAGCAGTTTATATACTCTCGCGGAAGTTTCTAGGCGTTAGGGGAAATAAAACACCCTCCCACTAAAAATTTTATTGGCTAGGGAAAAGAAACCCCTACATAGAGGAAAAAGAAACACATTATTGGTGGAAAATTAATTAAAGAAATTCGGGATTGGCTAGATCCAAACTAAGGGGAAAAAGAGGGGTATACAGCCAACTTAAACCATGACAGAAAGAAATTTAACAAAGAACAAACTCTTGAAATAAAAATTTCTCCAACAAAATAGTTCTTTAACTCCGCACTAGGTCGCACTATTGTTGATCTTCAGTAGTGTCCTCTAGAAGAGAAAGTTCACACTTCTTACTTCAAGCGAAACAAAAACACATCAAAAGTGACACAGTTCAAAAACTCAAAATTTTCCACGTGGTGACATCTTCTGAGAAAGTAGAGAATTAATAGAATAGATAAAGTTCAACCTTCCTCCAGAAGAGGAGTTTCAACTGGCGCAACTTTTAAATAAACGGTGTAGAGGTGTACCGCCCGGTACAATTATTATTATTATTATTATTATTATTATTATTATTATTATTATTATTATTATTATTATTATTATTATTATTATTATTATTATTATTATTATTATTATTATTATTATAGTAGAATCCCGTTAATTGGACATTCCGAAATCGACAACTTGATGGTCACTATTTTTTCATCTTTTCTTTTAATACCTAAACGATTTTCGCTGGCCAAGCAGAACGTATCTTTGAAATAATGCATTGTAATTTCCAACATCGACTAAATATTGCAAACATTATAAATATATTATGGTTAGGTAATTGCTCCGTCGCATACGTGACGGAACTGAATGAGGAAAAAGTGAGTGTAACAGACAATCAAGAATTAAGACATTTTACCTACAAGGAACTAGTCATTTCTTCAGTATTGTATGCAAGATTCTTTTAAATTTTCAACAAAATTATTTTTGTACTTTTACATAGTTACTTAATGTTATTGTATTTACGTCCCACTAACTTCATTTTCGCTTTTCAGGGTCGCCGAGGTGCCGGGATTTTGTCCCACAGGAGTCTTTTATATTGCAGAAAATCTACCGACTCGAGGCTGACGTATTTGAGAATCTTCAAATACCACCACAGTGAGGCAAGATGGAACCTACCAAGTTTGGGTCAGAAGGCCAGTGCCCCAACAGTTTGAGCTATTCAGCCCTGCTTTTGTACTTTTGTGTGTCCTGTAATGTGCTATATTTTTCATTAGAGTAATATGTTATGAGTTGTGAATAATCCACCCCTTATTCCGTGTAACTCGACGTTTCGGACACTCGACGGCTTCTCAGTTCACAATAGGTCGAGTTTGCGGGACTCTAGTGTATATTATTATTATTATTATTATTATTATTAAAATAGTTTTTATATTATGCACCCTTTAGTTTGACTGTATCTGTAGTAATAACTTCACCGAGCGAGTTGGCCGTGCGGTTAGGGGCGCGCAGCTGTGAACCCCACTGTCGGCATCCCTGAAGATGGTTTTCCGTATTTTCCCACTTTCACACCAGGCAAATGCTGGGGCTGTACCTTAATTAAGGCCACGGCCACTGCTTTCCCATTCCTAGGCCTTTCCTGTCCCTATCTGTGTCCGTGCGACGTAAAGCAGTTAGGAAAATAATAATAGTACAACTACTACTACTACTACTAATAATAATAATAATAATAATAATAATAATAATAATTGTACCGGGCGGTACACCTCTACTCTGTTTATTTAAAAGTTGCGCCAGTTGAAACTCCTCTTCTGGAGGAAGGTTGAACTTTATCTATTCTATTAATTCTGTACTTTCTCAGAAGATGTCACCACGTGGAAAATTTTGAGTTTTTGAACTGTGTCACTTTTGATGTGTTTTTGTTTCGCTTGAAGTAAGAAGTGGGAACTTTCTCTTCTAGAGGACACTACTGAAGAATTACAATAGTGCAACCTAGTGCGAAATCAAAGAACTATTTTGTTGGAGAAATTTTTATTTCAAAAGTTTGTTTCTTGTTAAATTTCTTTCCGTTATTGTTTAAGTTGGCTGTATACCCCTCTTTTTCCCCTTAGTTTGGATCTAGCCAATCCCGAATTTCTTTAATTAATTTTCCACCAATAATGTGTTTCTTTTTCCTCTATGTAGGGGTTTCTTTTCCCGAACCAATAAAGATTTTGTGGGAGGGTGTTTTATTTCCCCTAACGCCTAGAATCTTCCGCGAGAGGATATAAACTGCTGATTTTGGGGTCTCCGGGCCACTTCTGTTCCATCTTTCAGTGTATTAAGTACATAGCAGGAGGCGGGAAGCGCCTCTTTCCTCGGCAGCGATCTACTACCAGGTAATGGCCTATTAATATCTTCTTTTCTTGCTAGGTCGGCAGTTTAACTCTCGCGGCGGGTTCGAAGCGTTTTCCATCATGTAACCTTTTCCTAAGATGTAACTACTCTTTTCTTCTTTTTCTTGTAAAGTTACATATTGGGATAGAGAGTGCTAACCCTCTCGAGCTCCCACTCACATTTGTTTTGAGGTGAACTTATTTTCTCAAACTTTTCTTCGTTTATGTAATGTAAAGTGTTCTTCTCTAAGTCACCTCTGTAGTATGGGATTAGCCCTTGCGTTAGTGGCCCAGAGCCAGATTAGGTTTTAAAAGCAAAGTGTATTAGGAGTGCAAGTTCGCCTCCTCTCAAGTTGTATTTTAGAGGTCATGTATTAATCTTTTCTCACCTAATAGACCTCAGTAGGTTGGGTATTTTACCCCTGTGTATATGTCCTTTGAGGACAACTTGAAAGTTGAGTTTGGTGTGGCCTGGGAGAGGCTTAACTTTAAGAGCGAGTGGCTCTTTTCTAAAACTGAGAGTTGTATGCCTCGAGGAGGCTTTGCTGTGTAATTTGGAGCAAAGGCTCCAGGGTTTGAGTGGGGTCTTCTGCCCCTTTTGTTAAAATTGGTATATCGTAAAGTTGAGCTAGTTGCTCAAGAATTGTGTTTTCAGGGCTCGAAGCCCAAATTCTTTAATCCCTGTAATTGTACATTTCAAGTTGTATTTCGGCTACTAAGTACCTGTTCTATTTGTTGTTACCTAATTTTGAAAAGAAAATATAACCTTGTTAAATTTTAAAATTTAATTTCTCTTTAGTAGCTTGAGACCTATTCACCACCCAGCACCTTCTTTCATGCTTAACTACCACAAAAACTCGGTAACAAGTGGTAGCAGAGCGTGGTTGAATGGGTCTCAATTTAGCCCCTTTTGACGGCTAAACATTGCTTTGATTCGAACTCTAACAATTTTCTCAGTTGCTGGAATTTTTTGAGTTTTTCAAAATTGTTCTGTCATCATGCCCGGCCCTCGCGATGTTCTCCTCCTTAACTACTTGCGCAAAGAGGAGTTGATATATGAGTTAACTATCAGAAACGTTCAATCTGGAGGCACGGTTGCAATAGACACTAACAAGCTTAGAGAGTCCCTTGATTTGCCCATTTCCATCCCCAATTTGGGAGAGAAAGAAATTGACGACTCTCTTTCCACGATTGTCGAGAATATTACTGGGCTAGCATCGGTAGTCAGCTTTTTTGATGAAAACGATCCATCTCCTAATCAAATTAAGCGTGTGCAAGGCAGGCTGTATCACTTTGCAAATAGAGTTAATGATCTATTGTCTCTAAAGGTGAATGACGTTCAGAGGAAGTAAGCTAATACGCTCCTTGAAACTATTTCTGAATTGTCTAATAAGGTCACTCAATTGCTAACCGGCGAAGCTCCTCCCAAAACTGATCAACCCGCCACGGTGAATGTAGGTAACGAGGAAGAGCCTCCTCAGGGAGAAGTCAATAGGATAACCGTTGCTGCTCAAACTATCTCTGCCCCATCGAACAACGAATCTGAACGCCGTGCGTCATTGAGTAACATCCGCTCTGAATTAACTTCCTTGTCCTTGAAACCTTTAACGACTATGACACCTGGGTTCAGCAGCTTGCCTCATCCATTGGCAATGTTGCTTAGAGGTATCTCTAAGTTTTCCGTCAACACCACCAGTGACGTAATTTCATTTTTAAGATTTCTAGTGGAATTTCAGGATCATGCCCTTGTGTTTTCTCTTTCCCCATGTCAAATTTTGCAAATTATCTATCCTTATGCTATTAAAGTTCTATCTGACAAAATAGTTAGAGCCATTGCCGAGCAATCTTCTATTGAGGATTTCCACGCCCATTTGCTAGCTAACTTCATCCCGGCTAGGGCCAGGTCCTCCCTTATTCAGAAATACTATTATCGGGTACAGCGCTTGGATGAAAACCTGGCAGACTTCATCCAAGATATTAAGTTTTATACTAGGGTGTTTGCTCTCCACTTCCCTGAGGATCAGATCGTGCAAGCTATTGTTGAAGGGATTTCACCACCCTACAGGTCATATTTGTGTTTCGCGGCGTGCCCGCAAACCTTCTCTGAACTGGAAGCATTAGCCGTCTCTGCGGAAGGAGTTAGGTATGCCGATTCCTTGCGTGTGGCGAAAGAACCCCCGCCTTCCTTTAGTAACACTCGGCCTCCACCTCGCCGACCAGTCAATCCCCGTAAATGTTATGCTTGTGGGTCGCCTGACCATCTGCGGAATAAGTGTCCTCTGATCAAGTCAAGTGGGACAAGGAATGGAGTAGGGTCATCACAAGGCTGTTTTAAGTGTGGGGCCTTCTCACATATCGCCAAGAATTGCCCAAACTCAAATAGCACCCCCTCCTGCTCAACTTCTGGTGCAAATTCCAGCTATTCCAATAATAAAAAGTGACTAGTGGCGTCGGCTGAGCCGACTAATCCATCTTCCCGAGACTTAGCCCCTAGTAAACAGGTTGTAAATGCAGAGAACGACCAGCCTTCAAATTCATCTTTTGAATGCCCTAAAGAGTGTCTTAGGATTGCGGCGGATACCCCCGCACCTGTTCCTTTTCTTAAGATTGAGTTAAATAACGAGCCTATAACAGCTCTCTTAGATTCAGGCAGTGTTTGTTCCATTATTTCGGCTGATTGGTATTCTAAATTGAAATCTGTTTGTAAACTCCCTGACTATGTCTCTTCTCCTGTTCAATATGTTTCGGCTAATTCATCTCCATTAGAAATTCTAGGTTCCATACATGTCAAAATTCGGGTTTTTAAGTTTACATGGAAGATCAAATTGTTTGTGGCCAAGCGTTTGTCTTGCCCCACCATATTGGGAGCGGACTTCATTTCTCACACTGGTCTTGTGCTCGATCTCCAGAGTAGGTCGTGCATATTCAAATTTGCGTCCAATTGTAGAATTCCCTTGTTAAAGTGTAATTCTGTATCATGTTCATCTATTTCGCCTACCCAGGATGAGATGTTGTTAGACCTTAGACATCTACCTGAGGAGCAGGCTGATAGTATTCGGAAACTGTGTCAGTCGTTTCCCGAGGTGTTCTCTGATACTCTTGGTGTTACTGACCTTATTGAATACAAAATTGAGGTCACGGATTCAATTCCTGTCCGTTTTCCACCGTATAGGCTATCTCCACCTAAAATGAAGGCTCTGAAAGAAATCATCGATCAGATGTTGAAGGATGGTATTATTAGGCCCTCTAAGTCAGCGTATTCTTCGCCTATTTTTCTAGTCCCGAAACCCCAAGGAGGCTTCAGGCCTGTCATTGATTACAGGGCTCTCAATCGGAAGGTGGTGTTGCAATCTGTGCCCCTTCCCGACCTTCATTCTTGCTTTTCATGGTTTCGTAAGGCCAAGTTCTTCACCATCTTGGACTTGAATCAGGCCTATAATCAAATTCCCCTTGCCGAAGAGTCTAAACATCTTACAGCGTTTGCCACGGACTGGAATTTATATGAATACAACCGCGTGCCTTTCGGGCTCCCCACGGGGGCAGCTGTGCTCACTAGGCTACTAGATAGGGTCTTTTCCGACATCAAATTTGAGTACTTATATCACTACTTGGATGATGTCGTCGTATTTTCCGAAACCTTTGAAGAACATCTAGATCATTTGCGAGAAGTTCTCAATCGCCTTCGTAAGGCTGGGTTAACAGTTAAGTTGTCCAAGGTTGCCTTTGCTAAGCCCTCTATGTCATTCCTAGGGCATATTGTGTCACCTGATGGTGTAGCAGTCGATCATTCTAGAACACAGGCCATCCGTGATTTTAAACCTCCTAAGGACATCAAAGGTATCGCTAGATTCATTGGTATGGTGAATTTCTTCAGGAAGTTTATTCCTAACTTCGCTAATAGAGCGGCGCCCTTAAACCTTCTTCGTAGGAAAGGCATCAAATTCGAGTGGGGACCTTCTCAACAAGCCGCTTTCGAAGATCTTAAATTAGCTCTCTGTAATGCCCCTGTACTTGCTATGCCTGATTTCTCGAAGAAATTCATCGTCCAAACGGACGCGTCGTCGTCAGCTGTAGCTGCAGTCCTTCTTCAAGAGACTGAACTAGGGAGGCGTCCCATCGCCTATGCATCTAGGACTCTATCGGTTCAAGAAGCCAAGTATTCCATCTATGAGCTCGAAGGGTTGGCAGTCTTATTCGCCTTAGAAAAGTTCCGTCTCTATCTGGAACATGTCAAATTCGACCTGGAGACAGATAATCAAGCCTTAAGCTGGGTCTTAGGTAGGCCGCGTCGTACTGGTCGTATAGCCCGTTGGGCCATCCGTATTTCTGCCTTCCAATTTGATGTACGACATATCAGAGGTACCGAAAATGTTGTTGCTGATGGACTCAGCCGTATGTTTCATAACGACGTCGAGACCCACGAACCGGTCGATAGTTCATCACCTTCCGAGTCCATACTATCTGGTGTTAATGCCATCTTAACAGGTGCTCCCATGCTTTTTAGGGATATTGAGAAATACCAACGTGAAGATCCGACGCTGGCTCCTATAATGGAAACCCTTTCTTCTGGGGAACATGTTGTCCCTTATGTTCTGAGGAATGGTGTTCTATGTTGCCCTTCGAGGCATGATAAGTTGATGAAAGTTGTTGTTCCAGCGGTTCTTGTACCTATGATCTTCAAATACTATCATGAGACCCCATTGGGGGGGCATCTTGGAATCTTTAAAACTCGTGAAAAGATTCGTGAAATGTTCATATGGAAAGGTATGGACGGTGAAATTCGAGAACTTGTAAAAGCTTGTAAATCTTGTTTGATCAGTAAACCCACCATGTCCACTAAAGTAGGCCTTTTGTCTTCGCATCAAGCGTCGCGCCCCATGGAACGCCTGTATATTGATTATGTGGGACCCTTCCCCCAGTCAAAGGGTAATGCCAACAAGTTCATCTTTGTGTGTGTAGATGGTTTTACAAGATTTTCCTGGTTATTTCCGACTAAGCTGGCTACCGCTCAGTCCACCATTACTTGCCTAAATTCTATTTTTGCTTCTTTTGGTCCGTGCCAATACATTGTATCTGATAATGCTAAAGCTTTTACATCAAATCTGTTTCGTAAATTCTGTTTTGACTTGTCCATCTCTCATGTAACTACATCTGCTTATTACCCTCAACCATCTCTGGCTGAACGGGTTAACCGCAATCTCAGGTCCGCACTTATTGCCTATCATCATGAAGATCATTCTAGGTGGGACACGTCCCTGCATTGGTTAGCTTTTGCTTTGAATTCGGCGGTTCATGAATCTCACAAATTTACTCCAGCTTCTTTGATGTTTAAGTTCGTTCCCAACACGCCGCTCTCTAACCTCTGGTCTCTGAATGACATTCTGCCCGAGACAATAGATCCGGACAACATTAAAGATCTTTGGAAGAAGGCTAAAGCTAATCTTAAAGTGTCTCATGAAAAGGTTAGGGAAAGGTATGATCGTGGACGGAGACCCACCACTTTGAAGGTAGGTGACCAGGTTATGGTCAAAAATTTTGTTCCCGCGGGCAAGCTTGCCCCCAGATTTCATGGGCCTTGTATCATTCTCGATTTTCTTACGCCGGTTACCTTATTGCTAAGTAATCCAGCCACCGAGAGGATATTTAGAGTTCACCTGTCCCAGGTGAAACCGGTGTAATTTCTGTGTTAACTTGCTCCATATTATTTTGAAAGGATATGAAGGTTATATTTTTTTTGAGTTTCACTTTTAAGGCATTCTGCCCCTTCTGTAATATTTTGGTTTTAGATGTAAGCCTTATGTAAAACCTGCCCCGACCCGTTAAACTGCCATCCTGTTCTTGCCACGGCCATTACCACGCTCCCGTCTCCTGCTCCACTCTACACAGTGGCTTAATGAATACCATGAATATCTGCACGCCGCTGGCCCCTCACTCTCTCTACAAGCCTGTACCCTCAAAGAAAATAATTGTCCAACACAATTCTGCCGCCTAGCTTTAATGTTTCAGCGCCCCCGCAGCCGCGCAGCGCCGTGCAGCGACTGGGGAGGGGGATGGGCCCCCTCCTCTCCAGCGAGGACGACATGTGCACGGCGAGCCGGAGCTCACCTCCCGGCCAAGGCTGATGTGCGGCGCACGACCTGCTACATGCCCGCAGCCTGTATCTGTTCACCGCGGGCGCGGCGTACTTCAACACCTCTGCTCCCCTCATAGTGCGGGCGAGCGGTATCTCAGGGTACTTGAGGGGTCCGAGCGGCCTTCGTTGGACGCAAGCTGCAACGGCCGGTCTGGCCATCCGACTCAATCTACATCAACTACATGGACAGTCACCATAAGCAATAATTACATTTGGGAATTTAACAACAATATTTGGTGGACATTGCAAAATTTTTCTTCACCTTTAAGTATTAAAAGTTTATCTTCAGAAATACAAATTCTACAAACATAAAAACTTTACTGCACCGGCAACAACAAAATTTTGAAATTGCAACCAACCAAATTACTAAAATCTTATAAATGCTTCCGCAATTAATCTTAATATCAACATCAAAACTTGGACCTTATTTTGGAAACAAAGCTTATGTTCTTCTGTGTTACCCCTTGGAGGAACTTTTGGGGGGGGAGGTCTGTACCGGGCGGTACACCTCTACTCTGTTTATTTAAAAGTTGCGCCAGTTGAAACTCCTCTTCTGGAGGAAGGTTGAACTTTATCTATTCTATTAATTCTCTACTTTCTCAGAAGATGTCACCACGTGGAAAATTTTGAGTTTTTGAACTGTGTCACTTTTGATGTGTTTTTGTTTCGCTTGAAGTAAGAAGTGGGAACTTTCTCTTCTAGAGGACACTACTGAAGAATTACAATAGTGCAACCTAGTGCGAAATCAAAGAACTATTTTGTTGGAGAAATTTTTATTTCAAAAGTTTGTTTCTTGTTAAATTTCTTTCCGTTATTGTTTAAGTTGGCTGTATACCCCTCTTTTTCCCCTTAGTTTGGATCTAGCCAATCCCGAATTTCTTTAATTAATTTTCCACCAATAATGTGTTTCTTTTTCCTCTATGTAGGGGTTTCTTTTCCCGAACCAATAAAGATTTTGTGGGAGGGTGTTTTATTTCCCCTAACGCCTAGAATCTTCCGCGAGAGGATATAAACTGCTGATTTTGGGGTCTCCGGGCCACTTCTGTTCCATCTTTCAGTGTATTAAGTACATAGCAGGAGGCGGGAAGCGCCTCTTTCCTCGGCAGCGATCTACTACCAGGTAATGGCCTATTAATATCTTCTTTTCTTGCTAGGTCGGCAGTTTAACTCTCGCGGCGGGTTCGAAGCGTTTTCCATCATGTAACCTTTTCCTAAGATGTAACTACTCTTTTCTTCTTTTTCTTGTAAAGTTACATATTGGGATAGAGAGTGCTAACCCTCTCGAGCTCCCACTCACATTTGTTTTGAGGTGAACTTATTTTCTCAAACTTTTCTTCGTTTATGTAATGTAAAGTGTTCTTCTCTAAGTCACCTCTGTAGTATGGGATTAGCCCTTGCGTTAGTGGCCCAGAGCCAGATTAGGTTTTAAAAGCAAAGTGTATTAGGAGTGCAAGTTCGCCTCCTCTCAAGTTGTATTTTAGAGGTCATGTATTAATCTTTTCTCACCTAATAGACCTCAGTAGGTTGGGTATTTTACCCCTGTGTATATGTCCTTTGAGGACAACTTGAAAGTTGAGTTTGGTGTGGCCTGGGAGAGGCTTAACTTTAAGAGCGAGTGGCTCTTTTCTAAAACTGAGAGTTGTATGCCTCGAGGAGGCTTTGCTGTGTAATTTGGAGCAAAGGCTCCAGGGTTTGAGTGGGGTCTTCTGCCCCTTTTGTTAAAATTGGTATATCGTAAAGTTGAGCTAGTTGCTCAAGAATTGTGTTTTCAGGGCTCGAAGCCCAAATTCTTTAATCCCTGTAATTGTACATTTCAAGTTGTATTTCGGCTACTAAGTACCTGTTCTATTTGTTGTTACCTAATTTTGAAAAGAAAATATAACCTTGTTAAATTTTAAAATTTAATTTCTCTTTAGTAGCTTGAGACCTATTCACCACCCAGCACCTTCTTTCATGCTTAACTACCACAAAAACTCGGTAACAATAATAATAATAAGTTCGTGTAACTATTGGTAGCCTGGTACAGATCTTGTAAGACACACCCTCCGACCGACGTTGAGTGGTGTCTGCTGTGCAGCTGTTTGCAGGAAGTTGCTTTTTAATGTGGTAGAGGTGTGCTTCATGAGTTGCAGGAATGTTGGCGACGGAAAAAATGCCCAGTCCCTGAACCAAAGGAATAAATATTTAACTTTATAATTCTCCTATCCGGCCGGGAATTGAACCCGAGCCTCCGAGGCTCGAACTCCAAGACGCTGAATTAGTTATATCGTGCCGTTATCAATCTATCAGCTGCTGAAGCTGACCAATCAGATCACTTCACAGCCGAATTCGAATGGGCTTTGTGAGGTGGTGTTGCTAAATTTGCGACGCGGCTTAATACCTGCTTGAAAGCACCAATCGAAGAAAAAGCATCGCCAGGGATTGGATTTGAACAAAGACTTTCAATTTCATAGGATCGCGCCAAAGGAAGTACGCTGCGGTGATAGCGGCTGAAACCCACGGTGTGTTTGAAGTCGGTGCTAATTTCTCGACATGGATAGCTCCTAGGTTATCGTTCATTAACGGAAACGTTCGTTAAGCAGCCATGTAGCATGTGTACAGCGGACTTGGACTCCCATTTCAACGCAACGCCTCTAACGCCTATATATCCACTTCACGTTGTTTCTGACCACTCTGTACCAGGTGTATGCATAAGTCTTTTCCGGTTTCACTACGAGATGGCGCCAGCGAACAGTACGCAGCGTATGAATTTGACACATACATCAGTTTGTTCGTCTGACATTAACTTACTGAACCCTTTGGTCCATATTGAGGGATACCTACCTTTCTTACCTATCAGCTAAGTTCATGAGATCTGTCTCTTGGGTCGTGTCGGGTTCTTCGTCACTTGCTGAGGTAAAGGTAATTCTAATCTATCTACTTTGAATGAAAGGTCTGTTTAAAAGTTTCCATTTTATTCAGGAAATTCTGAAGCATTCTGATATGTCAACGGTATTACTGAAATTACACGTGTCCACTGGACACCACAATCATTTTTACATAAAGGGTCAGAACGCTGGTGTGAGCCTTTGACGTAACTGCCTGATGGACATCCTTACTAGAAACCATTGTCTCAATTATTAATTATTTAAGAAAGGAAAGTCTGGAAATCCTTAAATTCGGCTTCCATGTGAGACCACATGTACCATCATAGTGATTCATTTGGTCCAGCCCTCGTAACACGAACTCTGGACTCTGGGTATAATTAAGGCAGTCCAATCGGTGTGTGCCACACAGTGGTTCTACGGCATGGACCCTTAATTGAATCGATGTGACCTGCGTCTATGTCATGGACCGACATCTAAACTTCTAAGTTACTTTAAAGTCATTGTGGATGATGACCGCAAGGAAAATGATACTACAGTGGCATATGGCCCTAATCTGAGTCACAGAGGTTGATGACCCCCTGACAATCCAAGTTTCTAGGCTGAAGGCTAAACACAATTAAATTACATCGGTTGATGACCAAAGTTTCCACTTTACTATCCCCAGCATATTCACTGCTTAATCAATCAAAGTTAAATAATTACAACAATAGCAATGCCCACAAACTTTGTGGCAGTAAATTCCATTTCCTTCGGATATGTCCCCTTAATCGTTACTTTACCATTTAAATATTCCCCAGAAAACAAACTAAGATTTCCAGAATGCATCTCCAAGTTATTCGCTTGATTAAAGTTATTTCAAAATGCGGTTTCACTGAATTTAATAATTAAATAAATTTAAATGATTTAGTGAAATGTTAAGGAACAACACTTTCTATCTCCGCGGACTCTGGTTTCTTCACAAATTCCTACGCAATTGTGTTCCCACAATATTTAAAATCCCATCGATGTTTATCTGTTGCTTCCTATTATCTGGAAAAGACTACATCATTCATGTCCAGTTTATATATATCTTGTCTCATAATCTCACACTTTAAATCTAATCTAATCCTAGCCATTATTAACACTCGGATACCCTATTAATCTACGTACAAACCAAAAGCAACTCGCCATATAATTACGATGTCATATCTCGTCATACCATTTATAAATTTTGCGCACCCCTCACAGACAAACCAATCATCACTACCATCGCTCTATATTTTGGACAACCCTGAATTTGGTTACTCTTGTTCCTTATACTCGAAGTTCGTGGTTTCAAATGTTCATTACGTCCCCAATTAAACAAATTCACAGTATTCCACAATAGTCAGGTTATTACCGGATGAAAACTTCAACTAGATTCCATAATTATTTATCTCCGTCGTCACGAATGAAATCTCAATCCTACACGTAAACCAATACATGTCCCGTTACAACCCGTTTCCCTTTCGATCCGCTGGCGGTCTCAGCTACAAACGACCCTTCCCTGTCTTGTCAATCTCGATATGGAACATCTGTTCATCATGCCTGACTGACCTCAAAGAATGAAACGTGTAACTTCGCAAAAGACTAATTACAAAATACGATATTCCTGACCAATAAAATGCACATAGATTATACTTCAAGATGCCCACAATAATGATATACGTCGCAAATTAATACCGCTATGGATTTCTATATATTTCTTTCCATTCCCAACATTATAAATCCTTCCTCGGGCTTTCACAAGTCCCGGCTTCAATGACAGGACTCTAACCTGATTCACAAATCTCATTTCGACTCACACGACAACGTTTATGAGCAATGGCGGAGTTCAATAAACTCGGTAAATGGGTCCCACATGATCTGAATGAACGGCAAATGAAAAATCGTGAAGTCACTTGTGAAATTCTGCTTCAACGCCCCGAAAAATATCATTTCTGTGCCGATTTGTGATGGGTGAGGAAAAATGGATATATTTTGAAAGCCCAACACGGTGAAAAACGTGGCTGTCACCTGGCGAAGACCAAATCGCTTCGGCAGAGCGGTATTGTGTATTATGAGCTCTTGAAGCCTGGCGAAACCGTTAATTCACAACGCTATCGCTAACAAATGAATAATTTAAATTACGCATTGATCGAAAGACGACCGTATTGGGCCAGAAGACATGGCAAAGTGATTTTGTTACACGACAATTCAGCGTCTCACACCGCAAAACCAGTGAAAGACACCTTGCATTCGCTTGGATGAGACCTCCTTCCGCGGCCGCCGTACTTTCCCGACCAGGCGCCATTTGACTACCATCTTTTCACCTCAATGGGGCACGCATTTGCAGAGCAGCACTTCAGCAATTTCGAGGAAGTTGGGAAATGGGTCGACGAATGGTTTGCCGCAAAAGACAAGCAGTTTTTCTGACTGAAAGATGGGCAAAGTATGTAGAAGCCGATGGCCAATATTTTGAACAAACATAAAATAAATTTTCCTTGAAAAACACTTGTTTTCTTTATCACAAAAACCGGCAAAAACTTAATGCATACACCTCGTATATCAGAGCAAGTTGTTTTGCCTCCGGTTCCCTCTTCCTACAGAAATGTGGTGACATCATGGAATAATGTGCTTCCCATATCGGATTAGCCGCATTGTGGATGTTGAGCCGTAGCGCCCAGGAGAAACCTTTCTGTTCAAGTACACGTTTGCCTTCTATTTTGCCTTCTATGATGAGTTATATCAGACTATGTTTGTCAAGATGCGTCGGAAAGAAGCTGCTTCCTGAACTGGGATACCCTTACTTCTCGTGACTGAATCAATCCAACTGCCCTGACCATTAAGACAAATCTTGGGACATGGCATCAATATCAAACTCCGACGCACTAATCACTTCTTTTTTTGCTAGTTGCTTTACGTCGCACCGACACAGATAGGTCCTTTGGCGACGATGTGAAAGGAAAGGCCTAGGAATGGGAAGGAAGCGGCCGTGGCCTTAATTAAGGTACAGCCCCAGCATTTGCCTGGTGTGAAAATGGGAAACCACGGAAAACCGTCTTCAGGGCTGCCGACAGCGAGGTGCGAACCCACTATCTCCCGGATGCGAGCTCACAGCTGCGCGCTCCTAAACGTACGACCAATTCGCCCGGTAAACTAATCACTAGAAAAGACGATAGATACCGAGTAAACATCGCAAGCTTGCACCATTCGGTGATCCGATGATCGAATCGCAATCATGGTAGTGACTATCGTGAGCGTGATTTTCCCGAGTTCACTCAAATTTCAGTAAAACAAATCAGTACTGTACCGGGCGGTACACCTCTACTCTGTTTATTTAAAAGTTGCGCCAGTTGAAACTCCTCTTCTGGAGGAAGGTTGAACTTTATCTATTCTATTAATTCTCTACTTTCTCAGAAGATGTCACCACGTGGAAAATTTTGAGTTTTTGAACTGTGTCACTTTTGATGTGTTTTTGTTTCGCTTGAAGTAAGAAGTGTGAACTTTCTCTTCTAGAGGACACTACTGAAGATCAACAATAGTGCGACCTAGTGCGGAGTTAAAGAACTATTTTGTTGGAGAAATTTTTATTTCAAGAGTTTGTTCTTTGTTAAATTTCTTTCTGTCATGGTTTAAGTTGGCTGTATACCCCTCTTTTTCCCCTTGTTTTGCATGTAGCCAATCCCGAATTTCTTAAATTAATTTCTATCCAATCAGATGTATCTTCCCCCAACTTGAATCGATTGCGGGGTCCTATCCAATAAAAACATTGTGGGCGGGTGTTTTCATTCCCCTAACGCCTAGAAACTTCCGCGAGAGTATATAAACTGCTGATTTTAGGGTCTCCGGGCCACTTCTGTTCCATCTTTCAGTGTATTAAGTACATAGCAGGAGGCGGGAAGCGCCTCTTTCTTCTTCAGCCGTTCAACACCAGGTAATGGCCTATTAATAACTTCTTTTCTTGCTAGGTCGGCAGTTTAACACTCGCGGCGGGTTCGAAGCATTTCCATCATGTAACCTTTTCCTAAAATGTAATTACTCTTTTCATCTTTTTCTTGTAAAGCTACATATTGGGATAGAGAGTGCTAACCCTCTCGAGCTCCCACTCACATTTGTTTTGAGGTGAACTTATTTTCTCAAACTTTTCTTCGTTTATGTAATGTAAAGTGTTCTTCTCTAAGTCACCTCTGTAGTATGGGATTAGCCCTTGCGTTAGTGGCCCAGAGCCAGATTAGGTTTTAAAAACAAGGTGTATTAGGAGTGCAAGTTCGCCTCCTCTCAAATTGTTATTTTAGAGGTCATGTAATCAACCTTCTTTTCATGTAATAGACCTCTGTAGGTTGGGTATTTTACCCCTGTGAATACGTCCTTAGAGGACAGCTTGAAGGTAGAGTTTGGTTTGGCCTTTGAGAGGCTTAAATTTTAAGAGCGGATCGCTCTTTTGAAAATGGAGTGTCATATGCCTCGTGGAGGCTTTTCTGTGTAATTCGGAGCCAGGGGCTCCTAGGGATGAATGGGGTTTTCTGCCCCTCTGTTAAAACTTGTGTTTGTGGTAAAACTGAGCTAATCGCAGAAGTCAGGGCGTGAAGCCCAAAACCTGTAAATATTGTATCTCCCCTTGTTTTGCTACATTGTACCTGCCATGTCTGTTATTGCTTTGTTTTTGAAAAGAAAATATAACCTAGTTAAATTTTAAATTACTTTTACATTAACTTTGATTCCGTAGTTTGAAACCCATTCACGCCCGCACCTTCTTACGCCTCTACCTACCGCTAAAACACGGTAACAAGTGGTAGCAGAGCGTGGTTTGAATGGGTCTCAATTTAGCCCCTTTTGACGGCTAAACATTGCTTTGATTCGAACTCTAACAATTTTCTCAGTTGCTGGGATTTTTTGAGTTTTTCAAAATTGTTCTGTCATCATGCCCGGCCCTCGCGATGTTCTCCTCCTTAACTACTTGCGCAAAGAGGAGTTGATATATGAGTTAACTATCAGAAACGTTCAATCTGGAGGCACGGTTGCAATAGATACTAACAAGCTTAGAGAGTCCCTTGATTTGCCCATTTCCATCCCCAATTTGGGAGAGAAAGAAATTGATGACTCTCTTTCCACGATTGTCGAGAATATTACTGGGCTAGCATCGGTAGTCAGCTTTTTGATGAAAACGATCCATCTCCTAATCAAATTAAGCGTGTGCAAGGCAGGCTGTATCACTTTGCAAATAGAGTTAATGATCTATTGTCTCTAAAGGTGAATGACGTTCAGAGGAAGCAAGCTAATACGCTCTTTGAAACTATTTCCGAATTGTCTAATAAGGTCACTCAATTGCTAACCGGCGAAGCTCCTCCCAAAACTGATCAACCCGCCACGGTGAATGTAGGTAACGAGGAAGAGCCTCCTCAGGGAGAAGTCAATAGGATAACCGTTGCTGCTCAAACTATCTCTGCCCCATCGAACAACGAATCTGAACGCCGTGCGTCATTGAGTAACATCCGCTCTGAATTAACTTCTTTGCCCTTGAAACCTTTAACGACTATGTCACCTGGGTTCAGCAGCTTGCCTCATCCTTTGGCAATGTTGCTTAGAGGTATCTCTAAGTTTTCCGTCAACACCACCAGTGACGTAATTTCATTTTTAAGATTTCTAGTGGAATTTCAGGATCATGCCCTTGTGTTTTCTCTTTCCCCATGTCAAATTTTGCAAATTATCTATCCTTATGCTATTGGTGTTCTATCTGACAAAATAGTTAGAGCCATCGCTGAGCAATCTTCTATTGAGGATTTCCATGCCCATTTGCTAGCTAACTTCATCCCGGCTAGGGCCAGGTCCTCCCTTATTCAGAAATACTATTATCGGGTACAGCGCTTGGATGAAAACCTGGCAGACTTCATCCAAGATATTAAGTTTTATACTAGGGTGTTTGCTCTCCACTTCCCTGAGGATCAGATCGTGCAAGCTATTGTTGAAGGGATTTCACCACCCTACAGGTCATATTTGTGTTTCGCGGCGTGCCCGCAAACCTTCTCTGAACTGGAAGCATTAGCCGTCTCTGCGGAAGGAGTTAGGTATGCCGATTCCTTGCGTGTGGCGAAAGAACCCCCGCCTTCCTTTAGTAACACTCGGCCTCCACCTCGCCGACCAGTCAATCCCCGTAAATGTTATGCTTGTGGGTCGCCTGACCATCTGCGGAATAAGTGTCCTCTGATCAAGTCAAGTGGGACAAGGAATGGAGCAGAGTCATCACAAGGCTGTTTTAAGTGTGGGGCCTTCTCACATATCGCCAAGAATTGCCCAAACTCAAATAGCACCCCCTCCTGCTCAACTTCTGGTGCAAATTCCAGCTATGCCAATAATAAAAAGTGACTAGTGGCGTCGGCTGAGCCGACTAATCCATATTCCCGAGACTCAGACCCTAGTAAACAGGTTGTAAATGCAGAGAACGACCAGCCTTCAAATTCATCTTTTGAATGCCCTAAAGAATGTCTTAGGATTGCGGCGGATACCCCCGCACCTGTTCCTTTTCTTAAGATTGAGGTAAATAACGAGCCTATAACAGCTCTCTTAGATTCAGGTAGTGTTTGTTCGATTATTGCGGCTTAATGGTATTCTAAATTGAAAACGGTTTGTAAACTTCCTGACTATGTCTCTTCTCCTGTTCAATACGTTTCGGCTAATTCATCTCCATTAGAAATTCTAGGTTCCTTACTGGTCAAAATTCGTGTTTTTAAGTTTACATGGAAAGTTAAATTGTTTGTGGCCAAGCAATTGTCTTGCCCCATTATATTGGGAGCTGACTTCATTTCTCTCACTGGTCTTGTGCTCGATCTCCGGTCTAGGTCGTGCACATTCAAATTTGCCTCTAATTGTAAAATCCCTCTGTTAAAGTGTAATTCTGTATCATGTTCATCTATTTCGCCTACCCAGGATGAGATGTTGTTAGACCTTAGACATCTACCTGAGGAGCAGGCTGATAGTATTCGGAAACTGTGTCAGTCGTTTCCCGAGGTGTTCTCTGATACTCTTGGTGTTACTGACCTTATTGAATACAAAATTGAGGTCACGGATTCGATTCCTGTTCGCTTTCCACCGTATAG
Organism: Anabrus simplex; assembly: GCF_040414725.1. NCBI lineage: Eukaryota > Metazoa > Arthropoda > Insecta > Orthoptera > Tettigoniidae > Anabrus > Anabrus simplex. Next base: position 259,703,630 of record NC_090265.1, on the reverse strand, counting down.
GCTATCTCCACCTAAAATGAAGGCTCTGAAAGAAATCATCGATCAGATGTTGAAGGACGGTATTATTAGGCCCTCTAAGTCAGCGTATTCTTCGCCTATTTTTCTAGTACCGAAACCTCAAGGAGGCTTCAGGCCTGTCATTGATTACAGGGCTCTCAATCGGAAGGTGGTGTTGCAATCTGTGCCCCTTCCCGACCTTCATTCTTGCTTTTCATGGTTTCGTAAGGCCAAGTTCTTCACCATCTTGGACTTGAATCAGGCCTATAATCAAATTCCCCTTGCCGAAGAGTCTAAACACCTTACAGCGTTTGCCACGGACTGGAATTTATACGAATACAACCGCGTGCCTTTCGGGCTCCCCACGGGGGCAGCTGTGCTCACTAGGCTACTAGATAGGGTCTTTTCCGACATCAAATTTGAGTACTTATATCACTACTTGGATGATGTCGTCGTATTTTCCGAGACTTTTGAAGAACATCTAGATCATCTGCGAGAAGTTCTCGATCGCCTTCGTAAGGCTGGGTTAACTGTTAAGTTGTCCAAGGTTGCCTTTGCTAAGCCCTCAATGTCATTCCTAGGGCATATTGTGTCACCCGATGGGGTAGCTGTCGATCATTCTAGAACACAGGCCATCCGTGATTTTAAACCTCCTAAGGACATCAAAGGTATCGCTAGATTCATTGGTATGGTGAATTTCTTCAGGAAGTTCATTCCTAACTTTGCTAATAGAGCGGCGCCCTTAAACCTTCTTCGTAGGAAAGGCATCAAATTCGAGTGGGGACCTTCTCAACAAGCCGCTTTTGAAGACCTTAAATTAGCTCTTTGTAATGCCCCTGTACTTGCTATGCCTGATTTCTCGAAGAAATTCATCGTCCAAACCGACGCGTCGTCGTCAGCAGTAGCTGCAGTTCTTCTTCAAGAGACTGAACTAGGGAGGCGACCCATCGCCTATGCGTCTAGGACATTGTCAGCTCAAGAAGCAAAGTACTCCATATATGAGCTTGAAGGTTTGGCAGTCTTATTCGCCTTAGAAAAGTTCCGTCTCTATCTGGAACACGTCAAATTCGATCTGGAGACAGATAATCAAGCCTTAAGCTGGGTCTTAGGTAGGCCGCGTCGTACTGGTCGTATAGCCCGCTGGGCTATTCGTATTTCCGCCTTCCAGTTTGATGTTAGACATATCAGAGGTACCGAAAATGTTGTTGCTGATGGACTCAGCCGTATGTTTTCTAACGACGTCGAGACCCATGAACCTGTCAACAGTTCATCACCTTCCGAGTCCATACTATCTGGTGTTAATGCCATCTTAACAGATGCTCCCATGCTTTTTAGGGATATTGAGAAATACCAACGGGAAGATCCGACGCTGGCTCCTATAATGGAAACCCTTTCTTCTGGGGAACATGCTGTCCCTTATGTTCTGAGGAATGGTGTTCTATGTTGCCCTTCGAGGCATGATAAGTTGATGAAAGTTGTTGTTCCAGCGGTTCTTGTACCTATGATCTTCAAGTATTATCATGAGACCCCATTAGGAGGGCATCTGGTTATCTTTAAAACTCGTGAAAAGATTCGTGAAATGTTCATCTGGAAAGGTATGGACGGTGAAATCCGTGAACTTGTAAAAGCTTGTAAATCTTGTTTGCTCAGTAAACCAACCATGTCCACCAAGGTAGGCCTCTTGTCTTCGCATCAAGCGTCGCGCCCCATGGAACGCCTGTATATTGATTATGTGGGACCCTTCCCCCAGTCAAAGGGCAATGCCCACAAGTTCATCTTTGTGTGTGTAGATGGTTTTACAAGATTTTCCTGGTTATTTCCGACTAAGCTGGCTACCGCTCAGTCTACAATTACTTGCTTAAATTCTATTTTTGCTTCTTTTGGTCCGTGTCAATATATTGTATCTGATAATGCTAAGGCTTTTACATCAAATTTATTTCGTAAATTCTGTTTTGACTTGTCCATCTCTCATGTAACTACTTCTGCTTATTACCCTCAAACTTCTCTGGCTGAACGGGTTAACCGTAATCTCAGGTCCGCACTTATTGCCTATCATCATGAAGATCATTCTAGGTGGGACACGTCCCTGCATTGGTTAGCTTTTGCTTTGAATTCGGCGGTTCATGAATCTCACAAATTTACTCCAGCTTCTTTGATGTTTAAGTTTGTTCCCAACTCGCCGCTCTCTAACCTCTGGTCTCTGAATGACATTCTGCCCGAGACAATAGATCCGGACAACATTAAAGATCTTTGGAAGAAGGCTAAAGCTAATCTTAAAGTATCTCATGAAAAGGTTAGGGAAAGGTATGATCGTGGACGGAGACCCACCACTTTGAAGGTAGGTGACCAGGTTATGGTCAAAAATTTTGTTCCCGCGGGCAAGCTTGCCCCCAGATTTCATGGGCCTTGTATCATTCTCGATTTTCTTACGCCGGTTACCTTATTGTTAAGTAATCCAGCCACCGAGAGGATATTTAGAGTTCACCTGTCCCAGGTGAAACCGGTGTAATTTCTGTGTTAACTTGCTCCATAGTATTTTGAAAGGATATGAAGGTTATATTTTTTTTTTTGAGTTTCACTTTTAAGGCATTCTGCCCCTTCTATAGGATTTTGTTTCTTATGTAAGCATGTTTGTGAAACCTGCCCCGACCCATTAAACTGCCATCCTGTCTTTGCCACGGCCATTACCACGCTCCCGTCTCCTGCTCCACTCTACACAGTGGCTTAATGAATACCATGAATATCTGCACGCCGCTGGCCCCTCACTCTCTCTACAAGCCTGTACCCTCAAAGAAGATGATAGTCCAACACAATTCTGCCGCCTAGCTTTAATGTTTCAGCGCCCCCGTAGCCGCGCAGCGCCGTACAGCGACTGGGGAGGGGGATGGGCCCCCTCCTCTCCAGCGAGGACGACATGTGCACGGCGAGCCGGAGCTCTCCCCCCGGCCAAGGCTGATGTGCGGCGCACGTCCTGCTACATGCCCGCAGCCTGTATCTGTTCACCGCGGGCGCGGCGTACTTCAACACCTCTGCTCCCCTCATAGTGCGGGCGAGCGGTATCTCAGGGTACTTGAGGGGTCCGAGCGGCCTCCGTTGGACGCAAGCTGCAACGGCCGGTCTGGCCATCCGACTCAATCTACATCAACTACATGGACAGTCACCATAAGCAATAATTACATTTGGGAATTTAACAACAATATTTGGTGAACATTGCAAAACTTTTCTTCACTTTTAAGCATTAAAGGTTTATCTTCAGAAATTCAACTACTACAACAGAAAAACTTCACTGCACCGGCAACAACAAAATTTTGAAATTGCAACCAACCAAATTACTAAAATCTTATAAATGCTTCCGCAATTAATCTTAATATCAACATCAAAACTTGGACCTTATTTTGGAAACAAAGCTTATGTTCTTCTGTGTTACCCCTTGGAGGAACTTTTGGGGGGGGAGGTCTGTACCGGGCGGTACACCTCTACTCTGTTTATTTAAAAGTTGCGCCAGTTGAAACTCCTCTTCTGGAGGAAGGTTGAACTTTATCTATTCTATTAATTCTCTACTTTCTCAGAAGATGTCACCACGTGGAAAATTTTGAGTTTTTGAACTGTGTCACTTTTGATGTGTTTTTGTTTCGCTTGAAGTAAGAAGTGTGAACTTTCTCTTCTAGAGGACACTACTGAAGATCAACAATAGTGCGACCTAGTGCGGAGTTAAAGAACTATTTTGTTGGAGAAATTTTTATTTCAAGAGTTTGTTCTTTGTTAAATTTCTTTCTGTCATGGTTTAAGTTGGCTGTATACCCCTCTTTTTCCCCTTGTTTTGCATGTAGCCAATCCCGAATTTCTTAAATTAATTTCTATCCAATCAGATGTATCTTCCCCCAACTTGAATCGATTGCGGGGTCCTATCCAATAAAAACATTGTGGGCGGGTGTTTTCATTCCCCTAACGCCTAGAAACTTCCGCGAGAGTATATAAACTGCTGATTTTAGGGTCTCCGGGCCACTTCTGTTCCATCTTTCAGTGTATTAAGTACATAGCAGGAGGCGGGAAGCGCCTCTTTCTTCTTCAGCCGTTCAACACCAGGTAATGGCCTATTAATAACTTCTTTTCTTGCTAGGTCGGCAGTTTAACACTCGCGGCGGGTTCGAAGCATTTCCATCATGTAACCTTTTCCTAAAATGTAATTACTCTTTTCATCTTTTTCTTGTAAAGCTACATATTGGGATAGAGAGTGCTAACCCTCTCGAGCTCCCACTCACATTTGTTTTGAGGTGAACTTATTTTCTCAAACTTTTCTTCGTTTATGTAATGTAAAGTGTTCTTCTCTAAGTCACCTCTGTAGTATGGGATTAGCCCTTGCGTTAGTGGCCCAGAGCCAGATTAGGTTTTAAAAACAAGGTGTATTAGGAGTGCAAGTTCGCCTCCTCTCAAATTGTTATTTTAGAGGTCATGTAATCAACCTTCTTTTCATGTAATAGACCTCTGTAGGTTGGGTATTTTACCCCTGTGAATACGTCCTTAGAGGACAGCTTGAAGGTAGAGTTTGGTTTGGCCTTTGAGAGGCTTAAATTTTAAGAGCGGATCGCTCTTTTGAAAATGGAGTGTCATATGCCTCGTGGAGGCTTTTCTGTGTAATTCGGAGCCAGGGGCTCCTAGGGATGAATGGGGTTTTCTGCCCCTCTGTTAAAACTTGTGTTTGTGGTAAAACTGAGCTAATCGCAGAAGTCAGGGCGTGAAGCCCAAAACCTGTAAATATTGTATCTCCCCTTGTTTTGCTACATTGTACCTGCCATGTCTGTTATTGCTTTGTTTTTGAAAAGAAAATATAACCTAGTTAAATTTTAAATTACTTTTACATTAACTTTGATTCCGTAGTTTGAAACCCATTCACGCCCGCACCTTCTTACGCCTCTACCTACCGCTAAAACACGGTAACAAGTACAATGCCTTATTCGAAATTCTGAGCACAGATACCAGTTATGTCGCTATTTAATTACAATAACACACAGACACACAAGAATCATTAATTATTAGACAAGGTGGTTAACTTCAGGCCTCAAGTTCCCGGATTCGATTCCCGTCCGGATCCTAGCATTTTGTGAGTGACTAATTCACCTGGTTCAGGCAAGGGGGGTATGTGCTCTCTCCATCATTCTTACAACTCACACACCCAGCCAACACTTCCTCCACCACACTAACATACAGTTCCTACACTCGGCAGACGCAACCCTCGTTGCAGGAACTGACTTAGATGGCTGCACGAGGCTAGTTATAGCCACCGGAAATCATTATTTGAAAGATCACAGAAATATAAGTTATCGGAAAATTTCTATGTTGCTTTTGTCCGACTCGTTGGCTGAACGGCCAGCATACTGGCCTTCGGTTCAGAGGGTACCGGGTTCGATTCCCGGCCGGGTCGGGGATTTTAACCTTAATTGGTTAATTCCAATGACACGGGGGCTGGGTGTATGTGTTGTCTTCATCATCATTTCATACTTATCACGACGCGCAGGTCGCTTACGGTCGTCAAATATAAAGACCTGCACCTGGCGAGCCGAACCCGTCCTGGGATATCCCGGCACTAAAAGCCATACGACATATCATTATGTTGCTTTTCACCATTCACATTGACTGTACCTGTCATACTAAGAAAGTAACTCAGAGGGTAGAAACACTGGCCTTCTGAAAGCTAGTTAGCTGTTTCGATCCTTGCACACTCCGATCATCAACACTAGTCACGTGTCGACAGATTTACTAGCACTTGAAAAAACTCCCGTGGGTCAAAATTCCGGCACCACTTCGTCTTTGAAAACCGTAAGAGTAGTTAGCAGGACGTAAACTCAGTATTATTCTTATTTATACTGTAAGCAAAGTTTGAGATATAGTTTTGTCGGCTATTCTGCAGGTCGCACCGACACAGTTAGCTCTTATGGTGACAATGGGAAAGGAAAGGCCTTGGAATGGGAAAGAAGCGGCAGTGTCCTTAATTATGGTACATCCCCAGCATCTGTCTGGTTCAAAAATGGGAAACCACGGCAAACCATCATCAGAGCTGCCGACAGTGGGGTTCGAATCCACTGTCTCCCGGATGCAAACTCACAGCTGCACTCCTTTAACCACACAGCCAACTCGCTTGGTGATGTAGTTTTTACCACAAATTAATCCAACTCAGGAACTTGTTTCGATTCTATTCATAGTCATTCTACGTCTTTTGCAGAGCGAAGGTTTGACGCCAAATATCACAACATGCCTACTACAATCGTTAAATATTATTCTTTTGGTTGTTACTTTTACTACGATTGTTATTGTCGATTATTATGTTTATTATTATTACTAACAAACTGTATTATGTATCTCTAACTCCTGAAGAACACCATGAGTCTTAAAATACACTGACAATATGATATACTGAACCCTTGAACTTACCGTTCCATCGTTGGTCGTCTGCCTCGGCTATTTCGATAGAACAATGTCGATTCATGGATCTTGGGGTCGCTCCGAGTTTTTCTCAGGCACTTCATTGACCAATCGATAGTTTTCAGAGGAGAGCATAACTACTTCAAATGAGGAGGAAAAGAATTTGCTTACTAAAAATTTATTCAATGAAATCAAAATAATTATATTTACTAAATAGGCAAGAAAAAATCACTTAAATTTGTCACAATATGTTATAACGCAGTCACAATGCATAACGTGAGTGGTAAAAGTTTCTTGAAATTGTTCATATTATTGTCTTCCAACGAACGAAAACGCAATGTAAGATTTGTAGGCAGCAAAACCGAAAAAGAATAGAAAAACTGAAAATCAGGCAACATTGACCCAAACGATAACTGAGAGTTAAACCACGCGGTCCGTGGAAAATCTGACCTTCAACAAGTAGAATTCCAGATTTACATTTAATTAAGGTTATCCACCAGTCGACTATCCCCTTGGATATTGGAACATCCCCCGAATGGATCCTTAATCGAACCAAATTGACTATCATTTGCTTTGGGTAGGTTGCGAAATATTACTTGAAAGCATGGTGTTTATTACAAGTTAACAGTAATTATCACAGTCTAAAATAAAATTCTACCTTTCCTTGTCATCTCGTGACACCCTTAGTTAGACTATAAATGAATCCCGATACTGAAACATGCATCACCCCAAATACTGTAGATGTTCAGAATGAACCAACAACACTTTATCCGAGGGGATCTTACGTTACTTCGTTCTGAAGGAACAAAACTGCGAAATGCAGAGAAACATTAATTCATTATGCGTGTAGAAGAAACGCCAAACACTGAAGTTAAATAAAGTGATCAATCTCTCCAAAAGTCTTCTTACTAAACCAACTTTCATTTTATGAAACAGTTACGTCGTTAACTTCGTTAAAGTACAAGTCCACAATATAAAACAAACAACATGAAATCTTTCCAATTCTACATAACTACAACTACAATTACAAATCTGTCTACCTACACTTGTCCCCTTAAACTAAACCACAAGTGATCGGTAGATCAACGTTTCACCTAAATAATGTGAATAACGAAAAATAAAAATAAAATATAATAACAACTGACGAATCGAAACCGCATTCGTAGTGCAAATCCTACAAAAATAATAACTAAGTGTCAGCACGCTGCACTATCCTAACATACCATACACCCGAACTATAAATCTTGAAGTAAATAAGAAGAAGAAAAAATAGCAACGAAAGTTCATCGAACTTGAACGCAAGCGGCTAAGTTGTAGGGATCAGTCTCCAGCAGTAAGTTTTCCACGCGGGACAACTCTTACATTCATCCTGCTACTAATGCAACGCTATTAGGGGAGCACCTTCCAGCTAGTAAAAATTATGCCGGAGCATGGCGTAAACAGTACCCGATAATATCTTCTGTATCTGTATCCACTACTGCAGACACTAAGATCATTCAAGTCGATTAGCAAAAATGCCTAACCTATGACTTGGCTATGTATAGACGCCGTACTAATCCTGTCGTTGAGTCAACGTTACGGTGTCAACTCACCTCTAACGATAATTATAATACACATAACATCCTAAAACTATCGTTGAGCCAATGTTACGGTATCTACATATCACTCATACTGCCGGGTGAAATCGAGACTTTATCACAATGTCCGGATATTTAGATCTGATTCTTGTTGAAATATTCCAACACATGAAGTAAAATTCGCCGCAGAAATGAACTCGAATCTGGAAATATCTATATCTTACGATGAAGCGTGAAATCGAAATTAAACAACAGGTTTGAATAGTTTAATCTATTCCTCATTATAATTTAAACACATTGGGCGAAGTTCACCAAGTGAAAGAAAACTCAAATCTCTTTTGATATTACGTAATCTCACTGAAAACAATAGTCACAACCATCACGATATTCACGGCATAACTCGAGTGTGAGGCTTCGAATGATCTGCAATGTCAACACAATGTCAACATGAATCATCGTAAACCACCCAATGAAGTAAGGTTTCGTCAACATACGCAGGATAAACTATCTAATAAAATTCATTCTCTCTCCCGCAATGTTTCCAATTCGCGATGTTTTCGTCTCGTAAAGATATAAAATAAGATTATATTTACAACTAGCAAGATACCCGTGCTTCGCTACGGTATTATACTGAAATTTATAATTGAATGCTTATTGTTTTAGATATATAATCCGCCGAAATTCGCGATCTGACTCGTTTTCTGCGAGAATCCACCAAAATTCCCGATCTGACTGGTTTTCTATTATTCTACGGCACGTTTCCTCCCACTTTTCAATCTTCCTTTCCAGCAATCGATTTCGTACTTCCCGGGCTAGGCTCAGGTATTCCTCCCGGTCAGTTGGGTCCGTAAATCTTTGCCATCTTTTCCTATAATCATTTTTAATATGGATAAAATCCTTCAGGAGATCCGGCGTGGTGTCATTTGGGTGCCTTGGCGGCACTGAACCCGCGGACGGACTACATTCTTAGTCATTACCCGTCCAGGAGCCGTTTCCAGCGCGGTCAGCACATTTGACGACGGTCCGGATTGTTATTATTAGCCTATTATTATTATTATTATTATTATTATTATTATTATTATTATTATTATTATTATGTGTTGCTGGAATGGCTGATGACAGGGAAAACAGGAGTATCCGGAGAAAAACCTGTCCCGCCTCCGTTTTGTCCAGCACGAATGTCACATGGAGTGACCGGGATTTGAACCACGGAACTCAGCTGTGAGAGGCCGGCGTGTTGCCGCCTGAGCAACGGAGGATCCTTATAAGTACATTAATAACAGTAAAATCAATTGGTCTCACCTCCTTCTACACCCCACCGCCGTTAAGTTTATTTACCGCCGACCCCCCCCCCCAAAAAAAATAAAAGAATGCTTGTTTCTTTATGTTTAAGGGAGATTCCAAACACCAATGTTCACGACTATTACCTTCAGTTTTGAGATATAAGTATCCCCCCCAAAAAAATTACTTTTTTTACTTCATTTCACAATACTCCCCCCCCCCCCCTAAGTGAATTTTCCCGTAAAACATACTTGTTTCTTTAATAGTAAAGGATCTTCTAAATACCAATTTTATCACGACTCTAACTTCTTCAGTTTTTGATTTATGTGTCATGAAAGGAATTCAACTCCTTTACACTCCCGCCCTCCAAGATGGTTTCCCCACCAAAACGCGTTTTTTTTAAAGGAGATCCAAAAACGAATTTTCACGTCAGTAAAAACTTTAGTTTTTATTAGATGTATGTATTCTCATACAATTAAGTCAATTAAGTTTTCAATTCTTTCACCCCCCTCCCCCCCTTCATTGGATTTTCCGAGAATACGTGTTTCTTTACTTTTAAAGCAGATTGCAAATATCAAATTTCACGTCTGTAACATCTTCATTTTAGGGATATCAGTAGCCTAATTAAAAGAATTCAACACCATTTTCAGTCACTTTAACCCCCCCCCCTCCAAGTGGTATTTCCGAAAACTAAAAATACACGTTTCTTTATGTTTAATAGAGAAAAAATTCCATTTTTCACTTCTGTAACATGTTAAGTTTTTTAGATATACTGTAAAAATTCTCATTTTAAAATTTCACCCCTTTTTAGTTCCCCTTAAGTGGAATTTCCAAAAACAAACCACCTATGTTTCTTTACATTTACAGGAGATTCCAAACACCCACTTTTTACGTCTGTAACATTTTACGTTTCCAAGATATTCTGTAGATATAGACTTTCAAAAAATTCACCCCAATTTGTCACTCCTGTTTAACCGCCATTAATTGGATTTTCCAAAAACTAAAAAATAAGTGTTTCTTTATTTTTAAAGGAGATCCCATATGCAAATTTTCAGTTCTGTAATATCTTCCGTTCCTGAGATATATGCATCCTCATTAAAGGCATTCAACCCATTTTTCACCTTTTTACACCCCTCCTATTGGGATTTACAGGAAACAAAAAAATACGTGTTCCTTTATTTTTAGAGGAGTTTGTAACTACCAATTTTTACATCTGTAAATTTTAAAGTTTTAAGATGTAGACACGCTCATTTTAAAAATGTCACCCCCCTTTCATCCCCCAATAATTGGATTTTCCAAAAACGAAAAAATACGTGTTTCTTTCCTTTTAAAGTAGATCCCAAATACCAATTTTCAGGTCTGTAATATCTTCAGGTTCTGAAATATAAGTATCCCCATTAACCACCCTTTTACACCCTTCCTATTGGGATTTTCCGAAAACCAAAGAATACGTATTTATTTATTTTTAAAGGAGATTCTAAATACCAATTTTTACATCTATAAACTTTAAAAGTTTTGAGATATAGATGCACACATTTTAAAAAATCACCCCCACTTCACCCCTCATTAATTTGATTTTTCAAAAACAAAAATACGTGTTTCATTATTTTTAAAGGAGATCCCAAACACCAATTTTCAGGTCTGTAATATCTTCAGTTTCTGAGATATAAGTAGCCTCATTAAAGGCATTCAACCCTTTTTTCAACCCCTTTTCACCCCTCCTATTGCGATTTTCCGGAAACAAAAAATACGTGTTTCTTTATTTTTAATGAAGATTCTAAATACCAATTTTTACATCTGCAAACTTTAAAAGTTTGGAGATATAGATTCACTCATTTTAAAAATTCACCCCCTTTTCACCCTCCCATTAATTGGATTTTCCAAAAACAAAAAATACGTGTTCCTTTATTTTTAAAAGAGATCAAAATTACCAATTTTCAGGTCTGTAATACCTTCAGTTTCTGAGATATGAGTACCGGTATCTGATTAAAGGCATTCAACCCCTATTTCACCCTTTTTCACCCCTCCTATTGGGAATTTCTGAAAACAAAAAATACGTATTTCCTTATTTTAAAAGAAGATTCTAAATACCAATTTTTACATGTGTAAACTTTTAAATTTCTGAGATATAGATACACTCATTTTAAAATTTCACCCCCCTTTTCACCCCCTTATCGACGGAATATCAAAAAATCCTCTCTTAGCGAGCACCTACATCTTAATATGAATGTATCCCCAAAATTTCATTTCTTTATGTCCAGTAGTTTTGGCTCGGCGATGATGAATCAGTCAGTCAGTCAGTCAGGACAAGCTATTTTATATATATAGATAAGTAACTATTATCTCAACTAGTGTAAGAATGTATTTTGTTCGTGAGGTCGGTTATCACAAAATGCACCTCGCTGGTATCAAACAGAATCGTCACCTCGACTTAACTGACGTTACATACGGTCTTACATAAAATTATAATCATGGGAGAACATCAACTTGTAATTAAAATAGGTATTACAACTCACTCCCTTGGATTTGACAACCCATACATTTTTCAATCGTTCTAGATCGCTACAGGACATCGCTTCTCTTATACAGCCTGTCTCAGAAATACTTCACATCAATATATACAGTACACCACGTTACAAAATTTCCTCTCCATCGGACTACAGGGTCTTTAATCCTCGGAATCCTGCTTATTACATATCACCCATAAAATACAGGCTTACTCTGCCTTTAACTTTCTTCCTAATTATTCTCATAACATTTCATTTCTTCATTACAATCCATTTTCTTCTCGCTTTAAAACTTTTAAGTACAAGCTATCCCAAAACCAAACAACTTTATATGAAAATGAAAACCTACAATCTGTTTTCCAGTCATTGACCGGGTCAGGGATGTAATGAATGAATCATATTGTTACCGAGTTTTTGTGGTAGTTAAGCATGAAAGAAGGTGCTGGGTGGTGAATAGGTCTCAAGCTACTAAAGAGAAATTAAATTTTAAAATTTAACAAGGTTATAGTTTCTTTTCAAAATTAGGTAACAACAAATAGAACAGGTACTTAGTAGCCGAAATACAACTTGAAATGTACAATTACAGGGATTAAAGAATTTGGGCTTCGAGCCCTGAAAACACAATTCTTGAGCAACTAGCTCAACTTTACGATATACCAATTTTAACAAAAGGGGCAGAAGACCCCACTCAAACCCTGGAGCCTTTGCTCCAAATTACACAGCAAAGCCTCCTCGAGGCATACAACTCTCAGTTTTAGAAAAGAGCCACTCGCTCTTAAAGTTAAGCCTCTCCCAGGCCACACCAAACTCAACTTTCAAGTTGTCCTCAAAGGACATATACACAGGGGTAAAATACCCAACCTACTGAGGTCTATTAGGTGAGAAAAGATTAATACATGACCTCTAAAATACAACTTGAGAGGAGGCGAACTTGCACTCCTAATACACGTTGCTTTTAAAACCTAATCTGGCTCTGGGCCACTAACGCAAGGGCTAATCCCATACTACAGAGGTGACTTAGAGAAGAACACTTTACATTACATAAACGAAGAAAAGTTTGAGAAAATAAGTTCACCTCAAAACAAATGTGAGTGGGAGCTCGAGAGGGTTAGCACTCTCTATCCCAATATGTAACTTTACAAGAAAAAGAAGAAAAGAGTAGTTACATTTTAGGAAAAGGTTACATGATGGAAAACGCTTCGAACCCGCCGCGAGAGTTAAACTGCCGACCTAGCAAGAAAAGAAGATATTAATAGGCCATTACCTGGTAGTAGATCGCTGCCGAGGAAAGAGGCGCTTCCCGCCCCCTGCTATGTACTTAATACACTGAAAGATGGAACAGAAGTGGCCCGGAGACCCCAAAATCAGCAGTTTATATCCTCTCGCGGAAGATTCTAGGCGTTAGGGGAAATAAAACACCCTCCCACAAAATCTTTATTGGTTCGGGAAAAGAAACCCCTACATAGAGGAAAAAGAAACACATTATTGGTGGAAAATTAATTAAAGAAATTCGGGATTGGCTAGATCCAAACTAAGGGGAAAAAGAGGGGTATACAGCCAACTTAAACAATAACAGAAAGAAATTTAACAAGAAACAAACTTTTGAAATAAAAATTTCTCCAACAAAATAGTTCTTTGATTTCGCACTAGGTTGCACTATTGTAATTCTTCAGTAGTGTCCTCTAGAAGAGAAAGTTCCCACTTCTTACTTCAAGCGAAACAAAAACACATCAAAAGTGACACAGTTCAAAAACTCAAAATTTTCCACGTGGTGACATCTTCTGAGAAAGTAGAGAATTAATAGAATAGATAAAGTTCAACCTTCCTCCAGAAGAGGAGTTTCAACTGGCGCAACTTTTAAATAAACAGAGTAGAGGTGTACCGCCCGGTACAGACCTCCCCCCCCAAAAGTTCCTCCAAGGGGTAACACAGAAGAACATAAGCTTTGTTTCCAAAATAAGGTCCAAGTTTTGACGTTGATATTAAGATTAATTGCGGAAGCATTTATAAGATTTTAGTAATTTGGTTGGTTGCAATTTCAAAATTTTGTTGTTGCCGGTGCAGTAAAGTTTTTATGTTTGTAGAATTTGTATTTCTGAAGATAAACTTTTAATACTTAAAGGTGAAGAAAAATTTTGCAATGTCCACCAAATATTGTTGTTAAATTCCCAAATGTAATTATTGCTTATGGTGACTGTCCATGTAGTTGATGTAGATTGAGTCGGATGGCCAGACCGGCCGTTGCAGCTTGCGTCCAACGGAGGCCGCTCGGACCCCTCAAGTACCCTGAGATACCGCTCGCCCGCACTATGAGGGGAGCAGAGGTGTTGAAGTACGCCGCGCCCGCGGTGAACAGATACAGGCTGCGGGCATGTAGCAGGTCGTGCGCCGCACATCAGCCTTGGCCGGGAGGTGAGCTCCGGCTCGCCGTGCACATGTCGTCCTCGCTGGAGAGGAGGGGGCCCATCCCCCTCCCCAGTCGCTGCACGGCGCTGCGCGGCTGCGGGGGCGCTGAAACATTAAAGCTAGGCGGCAGAATTGTGTTGGACAATTATTTTCTTTGAGGGTACAGGCTTGTAGAGAGAGTGAGGGGCCAGCGGCGTGCAGATATTCATGGTATTCATTAAGCCACTGTGTAGAGTGGAGCAGGAGACGGGAGCGTGGTAATGGCCGTGGCAAGAACAGGATGGCAGTTTAACGGGTCGGGGCAGGTTTTACATAAGGCTTACATCTAAAACCAAAATATTACAGAAGGGGCAGAATGCCTTAAAAGTGAAACTCAAAAAAAATATAACCTTCATATCCTTTCAAAATAATATGGAGCAAGTTAACACAGAAATTACACCGGTTTCACCTGGGACAGGTGAACTCTAAATATCCTCTCGGTGGCTGGATTACTTAGCAATAAGGTAACCGGCGTAAGAAAATCGAGAATGATACAAGGCCCATGAAATCTGCGGGCAAGCTTGCCCGCGGGAACAAAATTTTTGACCATAACCTGGTCACCTACCTTCAAAGTGGTGGGTCTCCGTCCACGATCATACCTTTCCCTAACCTTTTCATGAGACACTTTAAGATTAGCTTTAGCCTTCTTCCAAAGATCTTTAATGTTGTCCGGATCTATTGTCTCGGGCAGAATGTCATTCAGAGACCAGAGGTTAGAGAGCGGTGTGTTGGGAACGAACTTAAACATCAAAGAAGCTGGAGTAAATTTGTGAGATTCATGAACCGCCGAATTCAAAGCAAAAGCTAACCAATGCAGGGACGTGTCCCACCTAGAATGATCTTCATGATGATAGGCAATAAGTGCGGACCTGAGATTGCGGTTAACCCGTTCAGCCAGAGATGGTTGAGGGTAATAAGCAGATGTAGTTACATGAGAGATGGACAAGTCAAAACAGAATTTACGAAACAGATTTGATGTAAAAGCTTTAGCATTATCAGATACAATGTATTGGCACGGACCAAAAGAAGCAAAAATAGAATTTAGGCAAGTAATGGTGGACTGAGCGGTAGCCAGCTTAGTCGGAAATAACCAGGAAAATCTTGTAAAACCATCTACACACACAAAGATGAACTTGTTGGCATTACCCTTTGACTGGGGGAAGGGTCCCACATAATCGATATACAGGCGTTCCATGGGGCGCGACGCTTGATGAGAAGACAAAAGGCCTACTTTAGTGGACATGGTGGGTTTACTGATCAAACAAGATTTACAAGCTTTTACAAGTTCTCGAATTTCCCCGTCCATACCTTTCCATATGAACATTTCACGAATCTTTTCACGAGTTTTAAAGATTCCAAGATGCCCCCCCAATGGGGTCTCATGATAGTATTTGAAGATCATAGGTACAAGAACCGCTGGAACAACAACTTTCATCAACTTATCATGCCTCGAAGGGCAACATAGAACACCATTCCTCAGAACATAAGGGACAACATGTTCCCCAGAAGAAAGGGTTTCCATTATAGGAGCCAGCGTCGGATCTTCACGTTGGTATTTCTCAATATCCCTAAAAAGCATGGGAGCACCTGTTAAGATGGCATTAACACCAGATAGTATGGACTCGGAAGGTGATGAACTATCGACCGGTTCGTGGGTCTCGACGTCGTTATGAAACATACGGCTGAGTCCATCAGCAACAACATTTTCGGTACCTCTGATATGTCGTACATCAAATTGGAAGGCAGAAATACGGATGGCCCAACGGGCTATACGACCAGTACGACGCGGCCTACCTAAGACCCAGCTTAAGGCTTGATTATCTGTCTCCAGGTCGAATTTGACATGTTCCAGATAGAGACGGAACTTTTCTAAGGCGAATAAGACTGCCAACCCTTCGAGCTCATAGATGGAATACTTGGCTTCTTGAACCGATAGAGTCCTAGATGCATAGGCGATGGGACGCCTCCCTAGTTCAGTCTCTTGAAGAAGGACTGCAGCTACAGCTGACGACGACGCGTCCGTTTGTACGATGAATTTCTTCGAGAAATCAGGCATAGCAAGTACAGGGGCATTACAGAGAGCTAATTTAAGATCTTCGAAAGCGGCTTGTTGAGAAGGTCCCCACTCGAATTTGATGCCTTTCCTACGAAGAAGGTTTAAGGGCGCCGCTCTATTAGCGAAGTTAGGAATAAACTTCCTGAAGAAATTCACCATACCAATGAATCTAGCGATACCTTTGATGTCCTTAGGAGGTTTAAAATCACGGATGGCCTGTGTTCTAGAATGATCGACTGCTACACCATCAGGTGACACAATATGCCCTAGGAATGACATAGAGGGCTTAGCAAAGGCAACCTTGGACAACTTAACAGTTAACCCAGCCTTACGAAGGCGATTGAGAACTTCTCGCAAATGGTCTAGATGTTCTTCAAAGGTTTCGGAAAATACGACGACATCATCCAAATAGTGATATAAGTACTCAAATTTGATGTCGGAAAAGACCCTATCTAGTAGCCTAGTGAGCACAGCTGCCCCCGTGGGGAGCCCGAAAGGCACGCGGTTGTATTCATATAAATTCCAGTCCGTGGCAAACGCTGTAAGATGTTTAGACTCTTCGGCAAGGGGAATTTGATTATAGGCCTGATTCAAGTCCAAGATGGTGAAGAACTTGGCCTTACGAAACCATGAAAAGCAAGAATGAAGGTCGGGAAGGGGCACAGATTGCAACACCACCTTCCGATTGAGAGCCCTGTAATCAATGACAGGCCTGAAGCCTCCTTGGGGTTTCAGGACTAGAAAAATAGGCGAAGAATACGCTGACTTAGAGGGCCTAATAATACCATCCTTCAACATCTGATCGATGATTTCTTTCAGAGCCTTCATTTTAGGTGGAGATAGCCTATACGGTGGAAAACGGACAGGAATTGAATCCGTGACCTCAATTTTGTATTCAATAAGGTCAGTAACACCAAGAGTATCCGAGAACACCTCGGGAAACGACTGACACAGTTTCCGAATACTATCAGCCTGCTCCTCAGGTAGATGTCTAAGGTCTAACAACATCTCATCCTGGGTAGGCGAAATAGATGAACATGATACAGAATTACACTTTAACAAGGGAATTCTACAATTGGACGCAAATTTGAATATGCACGACCTACTCTGGAGATCGAGCACAAGACCAGTGTGAGAAATGAAGTCCGCTCCCAATATGATGGGGCAAGACAAACGCTTGGCCACAAACAATTTGATCTTCCATGTAAACTTAAAAACCCGAATTTTGACATGTATGGAACCTAGAATTTCTAATGGAGATGAATTAGCCGAAACATATTGAACAGGAGAAGAGACATAGTCAGGGAGTTTACAAACAGATTTCAATTTAGAATACCAATCAGCCGAAATAATGGAACAAACACTGCCTGAATCTAAGAGAGCTGTTATAGGCTCGTTATTTAACTCAATCTTAAGAAAAGGAACAGGTGCGGGGGTATCCGCCGCAATCCTAAGACACTCTTTAGGGCATTCAAAAGATGAATTTGAAGGCTGGTCGTTCTCTGCATTTACAACCTGTTTACTAGGGGCTAAGTCTCGGGAAGATGGATTAGTCGGCTCAGCCGACGCCACTAGTCACTTTTTATTATTGGAATAGCTGGAATTTGCACCAGAAGTTGAGCAGGAGGGGGTGCTATTTGAGTTTGGGCAATTCTTGGCGATATGTGAGAAGGCCCCACACTTAAAACAGCCTTGTGATGACCCTACTCCATTCCTTGTCCCACTTGACTTGATCAGAGGACACTTATTCCGCAGATGGTCAGGCGACCCACAAGCATAACATTTACGGGGATTGACTGGTCGGCGAGGTGGAGGCCGAGTGTTACTAAAGGAAGGCGGGGGTTCTTTCGCCACACGCAAGGAATCGGCATACCTAACTCCTTCCGCAGAGACGGCTAATGCTTCCAGTTCAGAGAAGGTTTGCGGGCACGCCGCGAAACACAAATATGACCTGTAGGGTGGTGAAATCCCTTCAACAATAGCTTGCACGATCTGATCCTCAGGGAAGTGGAGAGCAAACACCCTAGTATAAAACTTAATATCTTGGATGAAGTCTGCCAGGTTTTCATCCAAGCGCTGTACCCGATAATAGTATTTCTGAATAAGGGAGGACCTGGCCCTAGCCGGGATGAAGTTAGCTAGCAAATGGGCGTGGAAATCCTCAATAGAAGATTGCTCGGCAATGGCTCTAACTATTTTGTCAGATAGAACACCAATAGCATAAGGATAGATAATTTGCAAAATTTGACATGGGGAAAGAGAAAACACAAGGGCATGATCCTGAAATTCCACTAGAAATCTTAAAAATGAAATTACGTCACTGGTGGTGTTGACGGAAAACTTAGAGATACCTCTAAGCAACATTGCCAATGGATGAGGCAAGCTGCTGAACCCAGGTGTCATAGTCGTTAAAGGTTTCAAGGGCAAGGAAGTTAATTCAGAGCGGATGTTACTCAATGACGCACGGCGTTCAGATTCGTTGTTCGATGGGGCAGAGATAGTTTGAGCAGCAACGGTTATCCTATTGACTTCTCCCTGAGGAGGCTCTTCCTCGTTACCTACATTCACCGTGGCGGGTTGATCAGTTTTGGGAGGAGCTTCGCCGGTTAGCAATTGAGTGACCTTATTAGACAATTCAGAAATAGTTTCAAGGAGCGTATTAGCTTGCTTCCTCTGAACGTCATTCACCTTTAGAGACAATAGATCATTAACTCTATTTGCAAAGTGATACAGCCTGCCTTGCACACGCTTAATTTGATTAGGAGATGGATCGTTTTCATCAAAAAAGCTGACTACCGATGCTAGCCCAGTAATATTCTCGACAATCGTGGAAAGAGAGTCGTCAATTTCTTTCTCTCCCAAATTGGGGATGGAAATGGGCAAATCAAGGGACTCTCTAAGCTTGTTAGTGTCTATTGCAACCGTGCCTCCAGATTGAACGTTTCTGATAGTTAACTCATATATCAACTCCTCTTTGCGCAAGTAGTTAAGGAGGAGAACATCGCGAGGGCCGGGCATGATGACAGAACAATTTTGAAAAACTCAAAAAATTCCAGCAACTGAGAAAATTGTCAAAGCAATGTTTAGCCGTCAAAAAGGGGCTAAATTGAGACCCATTCAACCACGCTCTGCTACCACTTGTTACCGAGTTTTTGTGGTAGTTAAGCATGAAAGAAGGTGCTGGGTGGTGAATAGGTCTCAAGCTACTAAAGAGAAATTAAATTTTAAAATTTAACAAGGTTATATTTTCTTTTCAAAATTAGGTAACAACAAATAGAACAGGTACTTAGTAGCCGAAATACAACTTGAAATGTACAATTACAGGGATTAAAGAATTTGGGCTTCGAGCCCTGAAAACACAATTCTTGAGCAACTAGCTCAACTTTACGATATACCAATTTTAACAAAAGGGGCAGAAGACCCCACTCAAACCCTGGAGCCTTTGCTCCAAATTACACAGCAAAGCCTCCTCGAGGCATACAACTCTCAGTTTTAGAAAAGAGCCACTCGCTCTTAAAGTTAAGCCTCTCCCAGGCCACACCAAACTCAACTTTCAAGTTGTCCTCAAAGGACATCTACACAGGGGTAAAATACCCAACCTACTGAGGTCTATTAGGTGAGAAAAGATTAATACATGACCTCTAAAATACAACTTGAGAGGAGGCGAACTTGCACTCCTAATACACGTTGCTTTTAAAACCTAATCTGGCTCTGGGCCACTAACGCAAGGGCTAATCCCATACTACAGAGGTGACTTAGAGAAGAACACTTTACATTACATAAACGAAGAAAAGTTTGAGAAAATAAGTTCACCTCAAAACAAATGTGAGTGGGAGCTCGAGAGGGTTAGCACTCTCTATCCCAATATGTAACTTTACATGAAAAAGAAGAAAAGAGTAGTTACATTTTAGGAAAAGGTTACATGATGGAAAACGCTTCGAACCCGCCGCGAGAGTTAAACTGCCGACCTAGCAAGAAAAGAAGGTATTAATAGGCCATTACCTGGTAGTAGATCGCTGCCGAGGAAAGAGGCGCTTCCCGCCCCCTGCTATGTACTTAATACACTGAAAGATGGAACAGAAGTGGCCCGGAGACCCCAAAATCAGCAGTTTATATCCTCTCGCGGAAGATTCTAGGCGTTAGGGGAAATAAAACACCCTCCCACAAAATCTTTATTGGTTCGGGAAAAGAAACCCCTACATAGAGGAAAAAGAAACACATTAT
Source organism: Anabrus simplex (assembly GCF_040414725.1). Taxonomy (NCBI): domain Eukaryota; kingdom Metazoa; phylum Arthropoda; class Insecta; order Orthoptera; family Tettigoniidae; genus Anabrus; species Anabrus simplex. The sequence continues at coordinate 259,683,123 of NC_090265.1, read as the reverse complement.
TGGTGGAAAATTAATTAAAGAAATTCGGGATTGGCTAGATCCAAACTAAGGGGAAAAAGAGGGGTATACAGCCAACTTAAACAATAACAGAAAGAAATTTAACAAGAAACAAACTTTTGAAATAAAAATTTCTCCAACAAAATAGTTCTTTGATTTCGCACTAGGTTGCACTATTGTAATTCTTCAGTAGTGTCCTCTAGAAGAGAAAGTTCCCACTTCTTACTTCAAGCGAAACAAAAACACATCAAAAGTGACACAGTTCAAGAACTCAAAATTTTCCACGTGGTGACATCTTCTGAGAAAGTAGAGAATTAATAGAATAGATAAAGTTCAACCTTCCTCCAGAAGAGGAGTTTCAACTGGCGCAACTTTTAAATAAACAGAGTAGAGGTGTACCGCCCGGTACACATATATAGGCTATTATTACGATGGAGTCGCCACTCCCAAAGTGATATATTAATGAATGATAGATGCTACGAAATGAGAATGGAGAGTGTTGCTGGAATGAAAGATGACAGGGAAAACCGGAGTACCCGAAGAAAACCCTGTCCCGCCTCCGCTTTGTCCAGCACAAATCTCACATGGAATGACCGGGATTTAAACCACAGTGTCCAGCGGTGAGAGGCTGACGCGCTGCCGCCTGAGCCACGGAGGCTCATAAACAACTTTATAATGATCTTCAAATTAACTTCTCGAAATTTTTCCACACCTCAGGAGCAAAATAACATGCCGCAATTTTCTATCATAAACACACGGTGTTACTAAAATTAAATTTCCAAAATACCAAACTTTACCCTGCTTATAGACATGATATAGGCTTTTGGGCTCATGCCGTGTCAAGAAAATTAGGTGAAATTCTTTACGTTTCGGAGAGAACTTCGCTCTGCGTCATCAAAAGAAATTTTCGACTGTCCACGAAGAGCAAATTTCTCTGCGAAACGTAAAGAATTTCACCTTATTTTCTTGACACGGCATAAGCCCAAAAGCCTATATCATGTCCATAAGTACGGGCCGTGAAAGCATCAATGGCAAAATTTACCCCGATTCACTGGATTTCGATATAAACTGCAAATCTCGTTGACCAAACTGCTGAAAGCATTATTATTATTATTATTATTATTATTATTATTATTGTACCGGGCGGTACACCTCTACTCTGTTTATTTAAAAGTTGCGCCAGTTGAAACTCCTCTTCTGGAGGAAGGTTGAACTTTATCTATTCTATTAATTCTCTACTTTCTCAGAAGATGTCACCACGTGGAAAATTTTGAGTTTTTGAACTGTGTCACTTTTGATGTGTTTTTGTTTCGCTTGAAGTAAGAAGTGGGAACTTTCTCTTCTAGAGGACACTACTGAAGAATTACAATAGTGCAACCTAGTGCGAAATCAAAGAACTATTTTGTTGGAGAAATTTTTATTTCAAAAGTTTGTTTCTTGTTAAATTTCTTTCTGTTATTGTTTAAGTTGGCTGTATACCCCTCTTTTTCCCCTTAGTTTGGATCTAGCCAATCCCGAATTTCTTTAATTAATTTTCCACCAATAATGTGTTTCTTTTTCCTCTATGTAGGGGTTTCTTTTCCCGAACCAATAAAGATTTTGTGGGAGGGTGTTTTATTTCCCCTAACGCCTAGAATCTTCCGCGAGAGGATATAAACTGCTGATTTTGGGGTCTCCGGGCCACTTCTGTTCCATCTTTCAGTGTATTAAGTACATAGCAGGAGGCGGGAAGCGCCTCTTTCCTCGGCAGCGATCTACTACCAGGTAATGGCCTATTAATATCTTCTTTTCTTGAAAGGTCGGCAGTTTAACTCTCGCGGCGGGTTCGAAGCGTTTTCCATCATGTAACCTTTTCCTAAAATGTAACTACTCTTTTCTTCTTTTTCTTGTAAAGTTACATATTGGGATAGAGAGTGCTAACCCTCTCGAGCTCCCACTCACATTTGTTTTGAGGTGAACTTATTTTCTCAAACTTTTCTTCGTTTATGTAATGTAAAGTGTTCTTCTCTAAGTCACCTCTGTAGTATGGGATTAGCCCTTGCGTTAGTGGCCCAGAGCCAGATTAGGTTTTAAAAGCAAAGTGTATTAGGAGTGCAAGTTCGCCTCCTCTCAAGTTGTATTTTAGAGGTCATGTATTAATCTTTTCTCACCTAATAGACCTCAGTAGGTTGGGTATTTTACCCCTGTGTATATGTCCTTTGAGGACAACTTGAAAGTTGAGTTTGGTGTGGCCTGGGAGAGGCTTAACTTTAAGAGCGAGTGGCTCTTTTCTAAAACTGAGAGTTGTATGCCTCGAGGAGGCTTTGCTGTGTAATTTGGAGCAAGGGCTCCAGGGTTTGAGTGGGGTCTTCTGCCCCTTTTGTTAAAATTGGTATATCGTAAAGTTGAGCTAGTTGCTCAAGAATTGTGTTTTCAGGGCTCGAAGCCAAAATTCTTTAATCCCTGTAATTGTACATTTCAAGTTGTATTTCGGCTACTAAGTACCTGTTCTATTTGTTGTTACCTAATTTTGAAAAGAAAATATAACCTTGTTAAATTTTAAAATTTAATTTCTCTTTAGTAGCTTGAGACCTATTCACCACCCAGCACCTTCTTTCATGCTTAACTACCACAAAAACTCGGTAACAAGTGGTAGCAGAGCGTGGTTGAATGGGTCTCAATTTAGCCCCTTTTTGACGGCTAAACATTGCTTTGACAATTTTCTCAGTTGCTGGAATTTTTTGAGTTTTTCAAAATTGTTCTGTCATCATGCCCGGCCCTCGCGATGTTCTCCTCCTTAACTACTTGCGCAAAGAGGAGTTGATATATGAGTTAACTATCAGAAACGTTCAATCTGGAGGCACGGTTGCAATAGACACTAACAAGCTTAGAGAGTCCCTTGATTTGCCCATTTCCATCCCCAATTTGGGAGAGAAAGAAATTGACGACTCTCTTTCCACGATTGTCGAGAATATTACTGGGCTAGCATCGGTAGTCAGCTTTTTTGATGAAAACGATCCATCTCCTAATCAAATTAAGCGTGTGCAAGGCAGGCTGTATCACTTTGCAAATAGAGTTAATGATCTATTGTCTCTAAAGGTGAATGACGTTCAGAGGAAGCAAGCTAATACGCTCCTTGAAACTATTTCTGAATTGTCTAATAAGGTCACTCAATTGCTAACCGGCGAAGCTCCTCCCAAAACTGATCAACCCGCCACGGTGAATGTAGGTAACGAGGAAGAGCCTCCTCAGGGAGAAGTCAATAGGATAACCGTTGCTGCTCAAACTATCTCTGCCCCATCGAACAACGAATCTGAACGCCGTGCGTCATTGAGTAACATCCGCTCTGAATTAACTTCCTTGCCCTTGAAACCTTTAACGACTATGACACCTGGGTTCAGCAGCTTGCCTCATCCATTGGCAATGTTGCTTAGAGGTATCTCTAAGTTTTCCGTCAACACCACCAGTGACGTAATTTCATTTTTAAGATTTCTAGTGGAATTTCAGGATCATGCCCTTGTGTTTTCTCTTTCCCCATGTCAAATTTTGCAAATTATCTATCCTTATGCTATTGGTGTTCTATCTGACAAAATAGTTAGAGCCATTGCCGAGCAATCTTCTATTGAGGATTTCCACGCCCATTTGCTAGCTAACTTCATCCCGGCTAGGGCCAGGTCCTCCCTTATTCAGAAATACTATTATCGGGTACAGCGCTTGGATGAAAACCTGGCAGACTTCATCCAAGATATTAAGTTTTATACTAGGGTGTTTGCTCTCCACTTCCCTGAGGATCAGATCGTGCAAGCTATTGTTGAAGGGATTTCACCACCCTACAGGTCATATTTGTGTTTCGCGGCGTGCCCGCAAACCTTCTCTGAACTGGAAGCATTAGCCGTCTCTGCGGAAGGAGTTAGGTATGCCGATTCCTTGCGTGTGGCGAAAGAACCCCCGCCTTCCTTTAGTAACACTCGGCCTCCACCTCGCCGACCAGTCAATCCCCGTAAATGTTATGCTTGTGGGTCGCCTGACCATCTGCGGAATAAGTGTCCTCTGATCAAGTCAAGTGGGACAAGGAATGGAGTAGGGTCATCACAAGGCTGTTTTAAGTGTGGGGCCTTCTCACATATCGCCAAGAATTGCCCAAACTCAAATAGCACCCCCTCCTGCTCAACTTCTGGTGCAAATTCCAGCTATTCCAATAATAAAAAGTGACTAGTGGCGTCGGCTGAGCCGACTAATCCATCTTCCCGAGACTTAGCCCCTAGTAAACAGGTTGTAAATGCAGAGAACGACCAGCCTTCAAATTCATCTTTTGAATGCCCTAAAGAGTGTCTTAGGATTGCGGCGGATACCCCCGCACCTGTTCCTTTTCTTAAGATTGAGTTAAATAACGAGCCTATAACAGCTCTCTTAGATTCAGGCAGTGTTTGTTCCATTATTTCGGCTGATTGGTATTCTAAATTGAAATCTGTTTGTAAACTCCCTGACTATGTCTCTTCTCCTGTTCAATATGTTTCGGCTAATTCATCTCCATTAGAAATTCTAGGTTCCATACATGTCAAAATTCGGGTTTTTAAGTTTACATGGAAGATCAAATTGTTTGTGGCCAAGCGTTTGTCTTGCCCCATCATATTGGGAGCGGACTTCATTTCTCACACTGGTCTTGTGCTCGATCTCCAGAGTAGGTCGTGCATATTCAAATTTGCGTCCAATTGTAGAATTCCCTTGTTAAAGTGTAAATCTGTATCATGTTCATCTATTTCGCCTACCCAGGATGAGATGTTGTTAGACCTTAGACATCTACCTGAGGAGCAGGCTGATAGTATTCGGAAACTGTGTCAGTCGTTTCCCGAGGTGTTCTCTGATACCCTTGGTGTTACTGACCTTATTGAATACAAAATTGAGGTCACGGACTCGATTCCTGTCCGTTTTCCACCGTATAGGCTATCTCCACCTAAAATGAAGGCTCTGAAAGAAATCATCGATCAGATGTTGAAGGATGGTATTATTAGGCCCTCTAAGTCAGCGTATTCTTCGCCTATTTTTCTAGTCCCGAAACCCCAAGGGGGCTTCAGGCCTGTCATTGATTACAGGGCTCTCAATCGGAAGGTGGTGTTGCAATCTGTGCCCCTTCCCGACCTTCATTCTTGCTTTTCATGGTTTCGTAAGGCCAAGTTCTTCACCATCTTGGACTTGAATCAGGCCTATAATCAAATTCCCCTTGCCGAAGAGTCTAAACATCTTACAGCGTTTGCCACGGACTGGAATTTATATGAATACAACCGCGTGCCTTTCGGGCTCCCCACGGGGGCAGCTGTGCTCACTAGGCTACTAGATAGGGTCTTTTCCGACATCAAATTTGAGTACTTATATCACTACTTGGATGATGTCGTCGTATTTTCCGAAACCTTTGAAGAACATCTAGATCATTTGCGAGAAGTTCTCAATCGCCTTCGTAAGGCTGGGTTAACTGTTAAGTTGTCCAAGGTTGCCTTTGCTAAGCCCTCTATGTCATTCCTAGGGCATATTGTGTCACCTGATGGTGTAGCAGTCGATCATTCTAGAACACAGGCCATCCGTGATTTTAAACCTCCTAAGGACATCAAAGGTATCGCTAGATTCATTGGTATGGTGAATTTCTTCAGGAAGTTTATTCCTAACTTCGCTAATAGAGCGGCGCCCTTAAACCTTCTTCGTAGGAAAGGCATCAAATTCGAGTGGGGACCTTCTCAACAAGCCGCTTTCGAAGATCTTAAATTAGCTCTCTGTAATGCCCCTGTACTTGCTATGCCTGATTTCTCGAAGAAATTCATCGTACAAACGGACGCGTCGTCGTCAGCTGTAGCTGCAGTCCTTCTTCAAGAGACTGAACTAGGGAGGCGTCCCATCGCCTATGCATCTAGGACTCTATCGGTTCAAGAAGCCAAGTATTCCATCTATGAGCTCGAAGGGTTGGCAGACTTATTCGCCTTAGAAAAGTTCCGTCTCTATCTGGAACATGTCAAATTCGACCTGGAGACAGATAATCAAGCCTTAAGCTGGGTCTTAGGTAGGCCGCGTCGTACTGGTCGTATAGCCCGTTGGGCCATCCGTATTTCTGCCTTCCAATTTGATGTACGACATATCAGAGGTACCGAAAATGTTGTTGCTGATGGACTCAGCCGTATGTTTCATAACGACGTCGAGACCCACGAACCGGTCGATAGTTCATCACCTTCCGAGTCCATACTATCTGGTGTTAATGCCATCTTAACAGGTGCTCCCATGCTTTTTAGGGATATTGAGAAATACCAACGTGAAGATCCGACGCTGGCTCCTATAATGGAAACCCTTTCTTCTGGGGAACATGTTGTCCCTTATGTTCTGAGGAATGGTGTTCTATGTTGCCCTTCGAGGCATGATAAGTTGATGAAAGTTGTTGTTCCAGCGGTTCTTGTACCTATGATCTTCAAATACTATCATGAGACCCCATTGGGGGGGGCATCTTGGAATCTTTAAAACTCGTGAAAAGATTCGTGAAATGTTCATATGGAAAGGTATGGACGGGGAAATTCGAGAACTTGTAAAAGCTTGTAAATCTTGTTTGATCAGTAAACCCACCATGTCCACTAAAGTAGGCCTTTTGTCTTCTCATCAAGCGTCGCGCCCCATGGAACGCCTGTATATCGATTATGTGGGACCCTTCCCCCAGTCAAAGGGTAATGCCAACAAGTTCATCTTTGTGTGTGTAGATGGTTTTACAAGATTTTCCTGGTTATTTCCGACTAAGCTGGCTACCGCTCAGTCCACCATTACTTGCCTAAATTCTATTTTTGCTTCTTTTGGTCCGTGCCAATACATTGTATCTGATAATGCTAAAGCTTTTACATCAAATCTGTTTCGTAAATTCTGTTTTGACTTGTCCATCTCTCATGTAACTACATCTGCTTATTACCCTCAACCATCTCTGGCTGAACGGGTTAACCGCAATCTCAGGTCCGCACTTATTGCCTATCATCATGAAGATCATTCTAGGTGGGACACGTCCCTGCATTGGTTAGCTTTTGCTTTGAATTCGGCGGTTCATGAATCTCACAAATTTACTCCAGCTTCTTTGATGTTTAAGTTCGTTCCCAACACGCCGCTCTCTAACCTCTGGTCTCTGAATGACATTCTGCCCGAGACAATAGATCCGGACAACATTAAAGATCTTTGGAAGAAGGCTAATGCTAATCTTAAAGTGTCTCATGAAAAGGTTAGGGAAAGGTATGATCGTGGACGGAGACCCACCAATTTGAAGGTAGGTGACCAGGTTATGGTCAAAAATTTTGTTCCCGCGGGCAAGCTTGCCCCCAGATTTCATGGGCCTTGTATCATTCTCGATTTTCTTACGCCGGTTACCTTATTGCTAAGTAATCCAGCCACCGAGAGGATATTTAGAGTTCACCTGTCCCAGGTGAAACCGGTGTAATTTCTGTGTTAACTTGCTCCATATTATTTTGAAAGGATATGAAGGTTATATTTTTTTTTGAGTTTCACTTTTAAGGCATTCTGCCCCTTCTGTAATATCTTGGTTTTAGATGTAAGCCTTATGTAAAACCTGCCCCGACCCGTTAAACTGCCATCCTGTTCTTGCCACGGCCATTACCACGCTCCCGTCTCCTGCTCCACTCTACACAGTGGCTTAATGAATACCATGAATATCTGCACGCCGCTGGCCCCTCACTCTCTCTACAAGCCTGTACCCTCAAAGAAAATAATTGTCCAACACAATTCTGCCGCCTAGATTTAATGTTTCAGCGCCCCCGCAGCCGCGCAGCGCCGTGCAGCGACTGGGGAGGGGGATGGGCCCCCTCCTCTCCAGCGAGGACGACATGTGCACGGCGAGCCGGAGCTCACCTCCCGGCCAAGGCTGATGTGCGGCGCACGACCTGCTACATGCCCGCAGCCTGTATCTGTTCACCGCGGGCGCGGCGTACTTCAACACCTCTGCTCCCCTCATAGTGCGGGCGAGCGGTATCTCAGGGTACTTGAGGGGTCCGAGCGGCCTCCGTTGGACGCAAGCTGCAACGGCCGGTCTGGCCATCCGACTCAATCTACATCAACTACATGGACAGTCACCATAAGCAATAATTACATTTGGGAATTTAACAACAATATTTGGTGGACATTGCAAAATTTTTCTTCACCTTTAAGTATTAAAAGTTTATCTTCAGAAATACAAATTCTACAAACATAAAAACTTTACTGCACCGGCAACAACAAAATTTTGAAATTGCAACCAACCAAATTACTAAAATCTTATAAATGCTTCCGCAATTAATCTTAATATCAACATCAAAACTTGGACCTTATTTTGGAAACAAAGCTTATGTTCTTCTGTGTTACCCCTTGGAGGAACTTTTGGGGGGGGAGGTCTGTACCGGGCGGTACACCTCTACTCTGTTTATTTAAAAGTTGCGCCAGTTGAAACTCCTCTTCTGGAGGAAGGTTGAACTTTATCTATTCTATTAATTCTCTACTTTCTCAGAAGATGTCACCACGTGGAAAATTTTGAGTTTTTGAACTGTGTCACTTTTGATGTGTTTTTGTTTCGCTTGAAGTAAGAAGTGGGAACTTTCTCTTCTAGAGGACACTACTGAAGAATTACAATAGTGCAACCTAGTGCGAAATCAAAGAACTATTTTGTTGGAGAAATTTTTATTTCAAAAGTTTGTTTCTTGTTAAATTTCTTTCTGTTATTGTTTAAGTTGGCTGTATACCCCTCTTTTTCCCCTTAGTTTGGATCTAGCCAATCCCGAATTTCTTTAATTAATTTTCCACCAATAATGTGTTTCTTTTTCCTCTATGTAGGGGTTTCTTTTCCCGAACCAATAAAGATTTTGTGGGAGGGTGTTTTATTTCCCCTAACGCCTAGAATCTTCCGCGAGAGGATATAAACTGCTGATTTTGGGGTCTCCGGGCCACTTCTGTTCCATCTTTCAGTGTATTAAGTACATAGCAGGAGGCGGGAAGCGCCTCTTTCCTCGGCAGCGATCTACTACCAGGTAATGGCCTATTAATATCTTCTTTTCTTGAAAGGTCGGCAGTTTAACTCTCGCGGCGGGTTCGAAGCGTTTTCCATCATGTAACCTTTTCCTAAAATGTAACTACTCTTTTATTCTTTTTCTTGTAAAGTTACATATTGGGATAGAGAGTGCTAACCCTCTCGAGCTCCCACTCACATTTGTTTTGAGGTGAACTTATTTTCTCAAACTTTTCTTCGTTTATGTAATGTAAAGTGTTCTTCTCTAAGTCACCTCTGTAGTATGGGATTAGCCCTTGCGTAAGTGGCCCAGAGCCAGATTAGGTTTTAAAAGCAAAGTGTATTAGGAGTGCAAGTTCGCCTCCTCTCAAGTTGTATTTTAGAGGTCATGTATTAATCTTTTCTCACCTAATAGACCTCAGTAGGTTGGGTATTTTACCCCTGTGTATATGTCCTTTGAGGACAACTTGAAAGTTGAGTTTGGTGTGGCCTGGGAGAGGCTTAACTTTAAGAGCGAGTGGCTCTTTTCTAAAACTGAGAGTTGTATGCCTCGAGGAGGCTTTGCTGTGTAATTTGGAGCAAGGGCTCCAGGGTTTGAGTGGGGTCTTCTGCCCCTTTTGTTAAAATTGGTATATCGTAAAGTTGAGCTAGTTGCTCAAGAATTGTGTTTTCAGGGCTCGAAGCCCAAATTCTTTAATCCCTGTAATTGTACATTTCAAGTTGTATTTCGGCTACTAAGTACCTGTTCTATTTGTTGTTACCTAATTTTGAAAAGAAAATATAACCTTGTTAAATTTTAAAATTTAATTTCTCTTTAGTAGCTTGAGACCTATTCACCACCCAGCACCTTCTTTCATGCTTAACTACCACAAAAACTCGGTAACAATTATTATTATTATTATTATTATTATTATTATTATTATTGTTACGGAGTTTTTCAGTGGTAGGTAGAGGTGAAAGAAGGTGCGGGTGTGAATAGATCTCCAGCTACGAAAGCAAAATTAATTTAAAATTTAACAAGGTTATATTTTCTTTTCAAAAACAAGAAATAACAAGCATGGCAGGTACAAAGTAGCAAGTCAAAAAGGGTAGTTACAATATTTACAGGAATTGGGCTTCGCGCCCTGATTTTACACAGCTTGGGCAATCAGCTCAGTTTTACCCCAAACACGAGTTTTAACAGAGGGGCAGAAAACCCCATTCATACCTAGGAGCCCTTGCTCCAAATTACACAGAAAAGCCTCCACGAGGCATACAACACTTAATTTTCAAAAGAGCCACTCGCTCTCAAAATTTAAGCCTCTCCCAGGCCACACCAAACTCCACCTTCAAGTTGTCCTCACTGGACATAGACACAGGGGTACAATACCCAACCTACTGAGGTCTATTAAATGAAAAGGGGCAATTACATGACCTCTAAAATAACAATTTGAGAGGAGGCAATCTGCACTCCTAATACACTTGTTTTTAAAAAAACCTAATCTGGCTCTAGGCCACTAATGCAAGGGCTAATCCCATACTACCGAGGTGACTTTAGAAAAGAGCAATTTGTTTTACATTAACGAAGAATAGGTTGAGAAAATAAGTTCACCTCAAAACAATAAGAGTGGGAGCTCGAGAGGGTTAGCACTCTCTATCCCAGAAGGTAGCTTAAAAGAGAATAGAAGAAAGATTGTTACATTTTAAGGTTACATGGTGGAACGCTTCGCACCCGCCCCGAGAGTTAAACTGCTGAGCTAGCAAAGAAAGAATTTATTAATCGGCCATTACCTTACTGATGACCGCTGCCGAGGAAAGAGGCGCTTCCCGCCTCCTGCTATGTACTTTATACACTGAAAGATGGAACAGAAGTGGCCCGGAGACCCTAAAATCAGCAGTTTAAATCCTCTCGCGGAAATTTCTAGGCGTTAGGGGAATGAAAACACCCGCCCACAATTACTTTATTGGCTAGGGTACAGAAACATATCCAAGATGGGGGAAGATACATCGGATTGGTCGGAAATTACTAAAAGAAATTCGGGATTGGATAAATCTAAAACAAGGGGGAAAAGAGGGGTATACAGCCAACTTAACCAAAGACTGAAAATTTTTTTTAGCAAAGACCAAACATTTGAAATAAAAATTTCTCCAACAAAATAGTTCTTTGACTCCGCACTAGGGTGCACTATTGTTGATCTTCAGTAGTGTCCTCTAGAAGAGAAAGTTCACACTTCTTACTTCAAGCGAAACAAAAACACATCAAAAATGACACAGTTCAAAAACTCAAAATTTTCCACGTGGTGACATTTTCTGAGAAGGTAAAGAATTAATAGCGTAGATAAAGTTCAGACTTCCTCCAGCAGAGGAGTTTCAACTGGCGCACATTTTAAATTAGCGGAGTGGAGGTGTACCTCCCGGTACAATTATTATTATTATTATTATTATTATTGTACCGGGCGGTACACCTCTACTCTGTTTATTTAAAAGTTGCGCCAGTTGAAACTCCTCTTCTGGAGGAAGGTTGAACTTTATCTATTCTATTAATTCTCTACTTTCTCAGAAGATGTCACCACGTGGAAAATTTTGAGTTTTTGAACTGTGTCACTTTTGATGTGTTTTTGTTTCGCTTGAAGTAAGAAGTGGGAACTTTCTCTTCTAGAGGACACTACTGAAGAATTACAATAGTGCAACCTAGTGCGAAATCAAAGAACTATTTTGTTGGAGAAATTTTTATTTCAAAAGTTTGTTTCTTGTTAAATTTCTTTCTGTTATTGTTTAAGTTGGCTGTATACCCCTCTTTTTCCCCTTAGTTTGGATCTAGCCAATCCCGAATTTCTTTAATTAATTTTCCACCAATAATGTGTTTCTTTTTCCTCTATGTAGGGGTTTCTTTTCCCGAACCAATAAAGATTTTGTGGGAGGGTGTTTTATTTCCCCTAACGCCTAGAATCTTCCGCGAGAGGATATAAACTGCTGATTTTGGGGTCTCCGGGCCACTTCTGTTCCATCTTTCAGTGTATTAAGTACATAGCAGGAGGCGGGAAGCGCCTCTTTCCTCGGCAGCGATCTACTACCAGGTAATAGCCTATTAATATCTTCTTTTCTTGCTAGGTCGGCAGTTTAACTCTCGCGGCGGGTTCGAAGCGTTTTCCATCAGGTAACCTTTTCCTAAAATGTAACTACTCTTTTCTTCTTTTTTTTGTAAAGTTACATATTGGGATAGAGAGTGCTAACCCTCTCGAGCTCCCACTCACATTTGTTTTGAGGTGAACTTATTTTCTCAAACTTTTCTTCGTTTATGTAATGTAAAGTGTTCTTCTCTAAGTCACCTCTGTAGTATGGGATTAGCCCTTGCGTTAGTGGCCCAGAGCCAGATTAGGTTTTAAAAGCAAAGTGTATTAGGAGTGCAAGTTCGCCTCCTCTCAAGTTGTATTTTAGAGGTCATGTATTAATCTTTTCTCACCTAATAGACCTCAGTAGGTTGGGTATTTTACCCCTGTGTATATGTCCTTTGAGGACAACTTGAAAGTTGAGTTTGGTGTGGCCTGGGAGAGGCTTAACTTTAAGAGCGAGTGGCTCTTTTCTAAAACTGAGAGTTGTATGCCTCGAGGAGGCTTTGCTGTGTAATTTGGAGCAAGGGCTCCAGGGTTTGAGTGGGGTCTTCTGCCCCTTTTGTTAAAATTGGTATATCGTAAAGTTGAGCTAGTTGCTCAAGAATTGTGTTTTCAGGGCTCGAAGCCCAAATTCTTTAATCCCTGTAATTGTACATTTCAAGTTGTATTTCGGCTACTAAGTACCTGTTCTATTTGTTGTTACCTAATTTTGAAAAGAAAATATAACCTTGTTAAATTTTAAAATTTAATTTCTCTTTAGTAGCTTGAGACCTATTCACCACCCAGCACCTTCTTTCATGCTTAACTACCACAAAAACTCGGTAACAATTATTATTATTATTATTATTATTATTGTTGTTGTTGTTTTTATTTAAATTTATCGCCCTTATAATGTTATGTTTATCATTATTATAACTTTTAACGGTCCGAATATTATTTCACTGATTTTCGTTGTAATATTTATATTCACATTTTTAAGAAATGTAAACACATTTAACGCCTCGCGCGCGGACAATAATAACAGACAATTCACATCTACAACGGAATACCGACAGGACACATCATCGTCATTACAATATACTTAATTCTACAAACGTCACATACACAACGCGGTGTATTAATTAATTAATTAATTTAAAGCGACAAGCATTTACATCTCTAACTACAAAACATAATATTTTAATTAGACAGACCTGTAATTGTGCCTCTTGACGTGGCGTCGTCTTCGCTACATCTTAACAGCCAGTAACCTCAGAATTTAGCCCCTCATAATGGTAGGAGGCATTCTTCGCTTAAATAATACTGTACCGTACCCAGGGGTAAATACCCTCTAGGACGATGCCTCCATTCCTGTATGAACATCCGACTAACTCAGGGTTGGGCAGAGAGTGGGTTGGTTGTCGATTGGGTCAGGATAAAAAGTCGACGTTCTGCTCTAAAATAGCAATCAATGACAGGAAATGGAGGTATAACACGAATGAGAAACAATAATAGGGGGTAAGATGGATTTATTAATAAATATCCCCGATCAAAACACACGAAAATAATTGAATCAAGAAAAATAATAATTTGTAAAAAAATAAACTCAAAGTATTGGAATGAGTCGAAATTAAAAACATTAATTGAATGATTATACCAAATTTGACAATGAAGAAAAGTAAGTTCAACAAAGAACATTTATATAAATCAAGACTGAGTTTCTTCTAATAGTCCAATGTTTGTGTTGTATGGCAACAAGTGTACGCAAACACTGCCATGTGGTATTTCCGTATGGAGTTTCACACTATCGTATCCCAACGATACGGTTTCAAAGTTAAGTTAATCCCGAGAGTCGCCGAAATTACAATTAAATAAAAAGTTACATTATATAAAAAAGTTACGACGAAAAAAAATAATTAAGACGCAATGGATTCTATGTAAGTTATGCAAAATATTAGGGGCAAATCCTACACTATATTTACAACAATTCAAAAAAATCAAACTAAACATATATATATATATACATCGGATATCGAGTAAAGTCTTAAATGCTACACTGCTTCTAATGTGAATCCCGGTTCACAGCAAAAGATCTAGACAGAACTAGATAAACCAACAATACTTCAGCGCTCGGGCTGTTCCCTTTAAAAACAACGAGACAAGGTACACAATCACAAAAATAATGTAAAACATCATCCTGTAAAGGAAAAACATAAAAATAATCCTTAATATCATGAATGGGCAACATTGCCTCCTTCTGCTGCGTTTGAGCGCTCAACAGCGCGGTCATCCGTCATGTACTTCCGGGTAGATTACGAGCTGTAAAGAAATGTTGAACTCCACTATGCTAAAGATTGGATTTTGTCTCCCGAGGTCGCCACAAGGAAATACTGTCTCCTTCGCACATACCGATAAACACAGGCCAGGATTCAGCTTGCCATGAGATAACGCCTTTCATCAGCTACACGGAAACTCACGTATATTCATTCCTTCTTAGCATGCTTGCGCCATTTAACAACTTCAGACTCAATAGTCTGGAATTAACACTGTCCATTCTGATCACAATACACTCAGAAGACACTAGGCAGGTACACACATCTGCACAATACTCTTTATCTTGTCAGGCATACCATCAGCCTGCACCAATACATTATAATTCAGCATGCAATTATTATCTCAATATTCCTCATGAATCCCACTGGCCTTTACACATAACGAGACACAGTTCAAGTCCTTGGCAGACCATCAGGCAAACAGAATCCAACTTAACTTCAAAGATCTTATTTTAACAACGACGATCTGCAGCTCCTTCTGGCAGCTTCTGTAAAACCATGCATCATGCAAAATAGCTATACCTGTCTCTCTAAATAACCGAAATAAAATGAATTGATACGTGTTTGACGTAATATAAAAATGAACCTGTCGATCTAGCCCTTCTAGCATATATATAAGGAAAACTCGGAATATCCTACGCTAAGTAATATACACAAATAAACGACAACTGATCCTATCAATCCCTCATTTTCCCAAACATCTACTCATAAAGCAAAATGAAAATAAAATAAACATGCATTAATCTCGTATCCGAATCTATCATAGTAACAAAATTAAACAAACACATGCCGTCAGGCTTACTTTACATGAAAATAAAAATTCTATCTACACTGCCCTAGTACCTTAACATAACTTACATATCATGCCATAAATAATACTTGCGTCTTACTTTACATGACTCTCGGGAAACCAGGATAGCAGCTTACATCCCCACTGCTTTTGGGATCTACTCCATGTTAGTCACAGCATTAACATGTGTGAATGCACTTCCTTCCTCTGCAGGTGTATCCATCATCTTGCTGGAAAATAATTCACTGGAACACAGAAGACTATAGTTGATAATCTCTTCGCTGCTTAATGCTGCGAGCCGAAATACCCTTTCTGTTTACCAGATCAGCTAAACACACTGATTCACATATATTACACACTTCACTTAAAGGGTAAAAATACAGTTTGAAAAGCAGCCCACGGTTCGGTACGGAAGTTCCACGCGAACACGCGCCCGTCGCGAAATAGTGAAACAATAGCACGTTTCCACTACACTTGTTACTCAGCGGTCACTAAACACCGTCTTTATCAATTGAAAGTAAACTCTGCCAAAATTATACTATTTCATTTACTCAAGTTCAGTAAAATATTGCGACTGCACAATTTGAAGTATCAATGAGAACCAGTTACTATTACTGGAATAACACCACGTTAATCACGATCACCAGTCACAGAGTTAATGCATCCGCACTGTTCAAATCTTTGCTACGGATTGACGCTCTCCAGAGCTTGGGTTACTGAGGAGACTTCGGTGACGCCAATAATGCTGGGGTTCCCGGGTGTCTGAACTAACCACCAATCAGAGAGTTCGTCATGTATGATAATACAATACTTATTGTGATATATTTGCAGAACACAGCTCAAACACTAGCAAATCTCTTCCACCAATTTTTATAATACATTTCCAAATATATCTGACTTCAGAAACTGTGGAAAACCGATTACCTACAGAAACTGACTTTATCCACAGAGCACGTTGGTCATCCTGGAATTAAGATTTGGCGCGGTGTAGCCTCCAGGTTTGCCAAATCCCTAAGTTCCCATTGGCTGAAATATCTTGCTTGGTCAGCATCTAATACACGTGTCGATCCTTGCCAACGCTTGGGTACGCTATCTTTTCTCACGGTCATACCGAAATATGAAGCAATATCCAGCGACTTACTGTCTTGCTCAACATCCGGTATCAACTATCTTGGGATACGATGCTTTAACATGTTAGACTATAACTTTTATAAATAAATTTCACATATTTGGTCAAATAATATTCCAATTATTATTATGGGCCGAGAGGATACGGCTCAATACCTTATCAATACACTGATTCTGCACTCGTCTTAAGACAACACATATTAATTTTCTTGAACATGACTTAACCTACTAACAAATTTTATTATACACATATACACAAAATGAGCCACAACGCTTCGAATCCACCAGTCAACTGATGCAGCCGTCGAAAATGTCCATCTCCTCGTCACAGGTGTTCTCCAGACGTGGATGATCATGGGACAATGATGCTATCCCTCCAAAAACCCAACGGTTCTCCCTTACAGATTATCAAAGTAATCTTGTCAGTAATAATTCCAACGAGCTATCTGTGACTTCGCTGTTTTTCTATGCAAAATTTCATGAATCCTACAAATAAATTCCTATGATATTCCGACATACCAGGACGGATGTCGTAAATACAATGTTTCAATATCTAAGCCGTCTCCACTTCTCATTACTACTTTGTAAAATTTTTCGTCTCTCAACCCAAATGTCTTTTGAGATTTCCCAGTCTATCACCTAAACATTAACTTTTGGAAGTCCACTTCTCGACATCAATTGACGTATGTCCGTCCTCTCGGACCACTGAATGCTGACTGACTCTCTTGTTGTGGACGGGGTATTTAAGCATTCTCTGGAGACGCGGTACACTGCATTATCTATCATTGTGCAATCGTTCCATCTGATGACTGCTGGACCGATTTCTTTGAGACTCACCCCAGAGATTTCGCCTATTCTCCCAATCATAATGGTGTTGTTCGCTGATTTATCCTGCTTCTTTCACGGGCGTATTTAATTAATTCCGTGTACGATGATTCCCGCGTATTTTGACCTATGCCCTTGACAAGTGTAACTCCACTCTGCCTTCAGGAATGGTAACTTCTCTCTGAGCATAATTAAATACATTTCTTAGCTTCATCAAATGTTTCCCAAAATTCTTAATTAATTATTTCATCGCTAATGACAATGCTGAAATCTCTCACAATGACGGTTATAAACCAGAATTTCATTATTAATTTCTCGAGATCATACGAAATGTTTCGATCTCGTTCGATATTTTGGAGATCGCCTCCTGCTGTGAGTTGACAAGCCGCGGAACACGAGGTGAGCTTGCAATAAAAAATTGTTGCGCGTTTTTCCTCCCTCTCGCAGTTGGCTCGGTTGTGCTTTCAGCAATGTAGAATTATGGGCTCAATACAATTAATTATATTGAACTCAACGTCAGTGTGTGTGTGTGTTTGATTATAACTCAAGAACGGCCTTAATGATTTTAAGACCGCAGTTTCAGTATTGCACCAATCAGATGAGTCTGACTGGCAAAATTTTAATAATTGTATTTGATAATTAGTAGTAATAGCCCGGCGGGTTAAAGCATAGGACAGCAGTAGAAAATGCTGGTAGCCAGCGCGTGAGAACGAAGCCTTGCTAGGAACCCACGCTTCTTTCTCTGCTAAAAATAAAATAATGTCTCTGGGACACCTGTTATTGCATCATCTTTTGAAACTGCGTAATAGGAGTGGAAAAGTACTGGCAGGAGTGACTGAGATGGAGAATCGTGGTCCGAGCTACCCGAATCCCCTTATTTTGAAATGGACCCGTCCATATAGATGAACATCGGAGTATGCGCTCCAATCAGATTACTGCATTTAAATAATTTCAAAATTAGCGCGACCAAATGATATGTGGCTTGTAATTAATCCCTGTCAGTATTTAAGGAAGATTATATCAAGAGGAGATGTCAGTAATTATTGTAATAATTCTGGACCAACTTACTGGTTTGTGGGAAATGGATTGGAATATTGTGTACCCAGGTGTTTGATATCAACAGCAGTGGGAACCCCTTGCCAGCGCGGAGAGTGGTTCACCAGCGCGGCAGAAGATATAGTCCAACTAACGCCTACTATATTGTAAGAGTAATTACGAACAATTCAAGAGTCACGGTGCATCATGGCAGTAACAAGAATTTATGCAATCTGTGTGTACAAGGCATTTCATGTTTTTAGTAACTTTGTTTTGGAGCTGCCCAGCACTACTTTAATTGGGATTTTTGGTGGCAAGAATTAGTGTTCCTACGCCGATTAGTGCGCCAACATCCCCGACCAGTGGCTTCTCACGAGTCAGTCATCACCCAGAGTCTTGTGCCGGTCAGACGTGTCTTAACTTTGCTCCGTATTCAAGTATAAATGTACAGAATTGAGTGTATTTATTGCTGCATTGGAGATGGAAATAAGTTTTATGAACAGGAATTGAGTTGGTAAAGTGTTTGAAACCACGTAAGTGAGTGGATTAACAAATTAACAGATTTTACAAGTGTCCAATTTACGCAGGGTAAAAATGAAACTTTGAATTATGCAGTAGTTGCATCTTATGTGACGCAGTTTCAATATGTAGCCCACAGAGCAACGCAGACAGTTTAATATATTGGTAAGCCGTAGGAGTGGAAAGTATTGGCCTGCTACAGCTGAGCTGTTAGTTGTGTTTGAAACGTTGAGCGGAGAAAATACTTTTACTCTCTATAAGATATTTAGGTCAAGTGAGGGTAGACGCTTTCTCCAGCAGCTTGGTGTATACAAAGGGAACGGCTGAGCTCACGAAAGACTTCGCTACATTAGAAGCAGCAGTGTGCTAGAGCATAGTACGTGAAATCAGGCCTAAGTTACAAGATATCTAAGTATTGCGTGTGTTGTATATATATTATAGTATAATGTCAAGTGTTAAAACAAGTTGTCGTGTTTAATATTATGAGCAGGAAATAAACGTGTGTAAAGTGTCAAGCAAGAGTGGAAATTAGTAATATAAGCCAATGCCGGATACAGCAAGAATGATCGATGATACTAACATGTTTGTCATGAGTCTGTAAGACAACATGGCTGCCTTTAGTCCTGGTGATCCCGAAATGCCATCAATGTGAGTACAAAACCTCATGTTTAATTAGAATCTAAAGCTTTCCTTTGATAATGGTATTTTGATGTAAATAGGTATGCGAGTGACGATGGTATAACTATAAAATCCGAGTACACAGCCAGAAAATTAGGATAATTCTGTTTATGAGTAGTGTAAATATTATTATTATTATTATTATTATTATTATTATTAGTCGTGTGTGTACTAATTTGATCTGTCAGTATCGAACAAATTATATTTTTGAGGCAATTATAATGAGCAGTTTGCGTAAATACTGCACTATTATTATTATTATTAGTAGCATTGTCGATATTTCATTTAGGCAGAATTTTATTTGTTTGACGCAAGCATAGACACCGTGGTGGACGCGTGATGAAGTCAATAAACGATAATAAACATATATATATTCAATAGTTACTGTCGAGAATTCTGTTTGGACGACAGTAACACTGATACATCCATATATTTTTGTTGCTATGGCAAGTAACGTGGTCAGACAGTTGGGTGAACAGTGCTAAATAAAAGGATTTTTGGCTCAGGTAAAATCGAAGTGTTATCAAACAGTAAGAACGATATTGAGTGACGGTATTTTGTTTGAGATGTTTGAAGGTCCGTAGTTAAGAGTATATGGTAATACATGATGTTATTTACCTGAAGAAAAGTATGTAGAACAAAGAGTATGGTGAACATATTCTCGAAAGGGGACTGGAAATGTAGGTATTCAGCGTGATAGCTGAGAGGTGATAGAATTATGCAGAATAAAAGTGATAATGACGTCGTAAAATGAATAATGTAAGAAAGAATATAGGCCAGTCAAAGATGGTGTACGAGTTAGAAGGACCAAATGATACGTATAATGGTTTAGCCGTGATACAATATCGTTTTATTCAGAGAAAGGTTATAGTACGCATTTGAGTGTCATTTTAAAGTTAGGTTGGTAACATGGATCACCCAATTGAGCTGGTGTAGATGCTTGCCAGTAGGAACTACTTCTGTTGGTTTTAACAGATGATTATTATTACTATTATTATTAAATATATTTATTTATTTTTTTGCCTCGTATTAGCCATCATTTAGGTACATTCTTTTATTGTCTGTGCGTTGTCTGTGTATTTTTATTGTGAGGAAACTACAGTAACATTTGCACTGGGTCATGGTTATGTTTCAGCGAATTATAATGTATTGAGACGCTGAAATAAGCCAGTAACGTGGGATGAGCATTTGACAAGGTTCATCTATGTATATATTAGTGAAAATTTAGGCATTAGGTTAGGATTTCTGGCTGCGTTATCTCGCTTGGTGTACATATTAGAATAAGTTATAGTATGTTTTATTTTAAGTAGGAGACTTTGTCTTCTCCAGACTAATTTACGGTATCTAAGTGAGGGTCACTCGCATATATATGAAAGCAAAGCTTTAGATTCGTATACAGCAACAACCAAGGTCCATTATGTGAGTTAAAAAGTTACTGAATTTTCAGGTTAAAAATTATTGTTTATTGCACCTGGAAGGAGGATATTGAAATTATGGGAACTCAGTAACAGTTTTGGTCAGAGAAATGTTATTATTATTAATAACGGTAAAATCTATTATGAGAGTTTTTTGGTTACGCCTTTACACAGTGAATCTGGTATTTCATCAAACTATAATTTATCCTGGCAAATATGGTTTTATAGATAAAGAAAACTCAATAAGCACTGTTAGGAAAGATTCTACTCCAATGGTGTTATTTATGGTAAATGAATGTTCTAAGATAACAGCCACAAACACGTTATAGTTTATCACGATGGTGGATCAATAGTACCGTACTTACAGGTCAGGTTAAAATATTTCTTTCTTCTTCTTGTTTCGTATAGGCCAGCTAAGGACCACGACATTCAACTATTGCATTTTGGAATGGGCTTTGATGTTTGCCCAGTAGTTGCGCATCCTCAGGCTGTGTTGCTCCTTCCTCTCCTTTGTCCAAAGGGCGCCAGTCTTCTTTGTTGATAATCTGTCCTGGAACTTCTTATGTTTAAGCATCTTCCTGAGTGCTGTACGATCCTTTAAGATTCCTTCTGTTATTCCCAGTTCCTGTAGATCTTTATTCACTTCCATCAACCATGGTGACTTGGTCTTCCTAATTTGCCAGTAGCTGAGAATCCGGTTGGTCAACCTGGTAGGATGCATCCTGTAGACGTGCCCATAGAATGCTAGGCGTCTCTTCCTTGCTACATTCGTTATTCTTTCACAGTACTTGTAGAGCTCTTGGTTAGGCCGTCTTTTATAACTGTCCCCTTCCTTGACTGGCCCCAGTATCTTCCTCATTATCTTTCTTTCCTGGATTTCAAGTTTTTCCATGAGTCCCTTCCTGTTGAATGTTAGACATTCTGAAGCATATAAGGCTTCAGGGCGGATGACTGTCTGGTAGTGCTTCATCTTAGTATTACGAGAGAGACACTTTTTATTATACGTATTCTTGGTCAGTTGGTAGGCCATTTCAAGCCTGTTAACTCGAGTTGACAAAGCTGTTCCTTCAGAGAGATTGGATTCCAACCATTCTCCCAAGTACTTAAACCTATTGGTTTTCCTGATCTCTCCGTGTTCCAGATGCAACGTACAAGGAGATTCACCGATGTTCGTGATGAATTGTGTTTCTTCGAGAGACACATGTAGCCCAACCTTTGCTGCTTGTTGTCTGAGAACATTTAGTTGTTTCACTGAAGTTTCTATTGAATTAGATATCAGGGCCAGATCATCGGCATACGCCAGACAGTCAACATTGAGCTCATTGCGCTTATGTCCCAAATAAATGCCACTTGGAATCTCCATTCTAGCTAACTCCTTTCGCCACTCTCTTATTACTTTCTCCAAGGCACAGTTAAAGAGGAGAGGGGACAGACCATCTCCCTGTCTCACACCTGATTTAATTTCAAAACTTTCTGATATGACTCCTCTGAACTTTACTCGTGACCTGGTGTTGCTTAAAGTCTGTTTGATTAGGTTATGGGTCTTCTCATCAAGTCCTAGTTCCTGCAAAATCTTCATAAGAGTAGGTCTGTCTACCGAGTCATACGCCTTTGTAAAGTCGACGAAAATGACAACGTATTTCTTACCGGCCATTTTTGCTTGATGTAATACTGATTGCAGATTGAGTATCTGTTCTGTACAAGAGCGTCCTTTTCTAAATCCTGCCTGGTACTCTCCTAATTGTGGGTCTAGTTGAGGTTCGGCTCTATTTAATAAGGCTTTAGAGAAAATTTTGTATGTGACTGGTACCAATGAGATTCCTCGATAATTATTGATGTCAGTCAAGTCTCCTTTCTTGTGCAAGGGATGAATCAGTGCAGTGGTCCAGTCACTAGGTAATGTTTCGGTCTCCCAGATGTTTTGTAGAATTTCTGTCAGCTTGCTTACAGTCTTGTCTCCAGCCTGCTTCCATAGTTCGGCTACTATCGAATCTTCTCCGGATGCTTTGTTGTTTTTCAGAGACTGGATGATTTGTATTACTTCTTCTTTGGATGGTGGTTGCGAGTTTGGTTGCTTGATGTTGTCTTGGTAAACAAAAAAGGTACCAGGTGATTCACAATTAAGGAGATCCTCGAAGTACTTGGCGAGAAGGTGGCAATTGTCAGTGTCATTATAGGCTATCTTCCCATCTGGTCCACGGAAATGGAGACTGGGTGGACTGTAGTGACTAACGTTCCGTTTAAAGCCTCTGTAAAAGTTTCTGGTATTGTTCTTCTTGAAGTCATCATCCAACTGTGTCAATTATTATTATTATTATTATTATTATTAATATTATTATTATTATTATTGTACCGGGCGGTACACCTCTACTCTGTTTATTTAAAAGTTGCGCCAGTTGAAACTCCTCTTCTGGAGGAAGGTTGAACTTTATCTATTCTATTAATTCTCTACTTTCTCAGAAGATGTCACCACGTGGAAAATTTTGAGTTTTTGAACTGTGTCACTTTTGATGTGTTTTTGTTTCGCTTGAAGTAAGAAGTGGGAACTTTCTCTTCTAGAGGACACTACTGAAGAATTACAATAGTGCAACCTAGTGCGAAATCAAAGAACTATTTTGTTGGAGAAATTTTTATTTCAAAAGTTTGTTTCTTGTTAAATTTCTTTCTGTTATTGTTTAAGTTGGCTGTATACCCCTCTTTTTCCCCTTAGTTTGGATCTAGCCAATCCCGAATTTCTTTAATTAATTTTCCACCAATAATGTGTTTCTTTTTCCTCTATGTAGGGGTTTCTTTTCCCGAACCAATAAAGATTTTGTGGGAGGGTGTTTTATTTCCCCTAACGCCTAGAATCTTCCGCGAGAGGATATAAACTGCTGATTTTGGGGTCTCCGGGCCACTTCTGTTCCATCTTTCAGTGTATTAAGTACATAGCAGGAGGCGGGAAGCGCCTCTTTCCTCGGCAGCGATCTACTACCAGGTAATGGCCTATTAATATCTTCTTTTCTTGCTAGGTCGGCAGTTTAACTCTCGCGGCGGGTTCGAAGCGTTTTCCATCATGTAACCTTTTCCTAAAATGTAACTACTCTTTTCTTCTTTTTCTTGTAAAGTTACATATTGGGATAGAGAGTGCTAACCCTCTCGAGCTCCCACTCACATTTGTTTTGAGGTGAACTTATTTTCTCAAACTTTTCTTCGTTTATGTAATGTAAAGTGTTCTTCTCTAAGTCACCTCTGTAGTATGGGATTAGCCCTTGCGTTAGTGGCCCAGAGCCAGATTAGGTTTTAAAAGCAAAGTGTATTAGGAGTGCAAGTTCGCCTCCTCTCAAGTTGTATTTTAGAGGTCATGTATTAATCATTTCTCACCTAATAGACCTCAGTAGGTTGGGTATTTTACCCCTGTGTATATGTCCTTTGAGGACAACTTGAAAGTTGAGTTTGGTGTGGCCTGGGAGAGGCTTAACTTTAAGAGCGAGTGGCTCTTTTCTAAAACTGAGAGTTGTATGCCTCGAGGAGGCTTTGCTGTGTAATTTGGAGCAAAGGCTCCAGGGTTTGAGTAGGGTCTTCTGCCCCTTTTGTTAAAATTGGTATATCGTAAAGTTGAGCTAGTTGCTCAAGAATTGTGTTTTCAGGGCTCGAAGCCCAAATTCTTTAATCCCTGTAATTGTATATTTCAAGTTGTATTTCGGCTACTAAGTACCTGTTCTATTTGTTGTTACCTAATTTTGAAAAGAAAATATAACCTTGTTAAATTTTAAAATTTAATTTCTCTTTAGTAGCTTGAGACCTATTCACCACCCAGCACCTTCTTTCATGCTTAACTACCACAAAAACTCGGTAACAAGTGGTAGCAGAGCGTGGTTGAATGGGTCTCAATTTAGCCCCTTTTGACGGCTAAACATTGCTTTGATTCGAACTCTAACAATTTTCTCAGTTGCTGGAATTTTTTGAGTTTTTCAAAATTGTTCTGTCATCATGCCCGGCCCTCGCGATGTTCTCCTCCTTAACTACTTGCGCAAAGAGGAGTTGATATATGAGTTAACTATCAGAAACGTTCAATCTGGAGGCACGGTTGCAATAGACACTAACAAGCTTAGAGAGTCCCTTGATTTGCCCATTTCCATCCCCAATTTGGGAGAGAAAGAAATTGACGACTCTCTTTCCACGATTGTCGAGAATATTACTGGGCTAGCATCGGTAGTCAGCTTTTTTGATGAAAACGATCCATCTCCTAATCAAATTAAGCGTGTGCAAGGCAGGCTGTATCACTTTGCAAATAGAGTTAATGATCTATTGTCTCTAAAGGTGAATGACGTTCAGAGGAAGCAAGCTAATACGCTCCTTGAAACTATTTCTGAATTGTCTAATAAGGTCACTCAATTGCTAACCGGCGAAGCTCCTCCCAAAACTGATCAACCCGCCACGGTGAATGTAGGTAACGAGGAAGAGCCTCCTCAGGGAGAAGTCAATAGGATAACCGTTGCTGCTCAAACTATCTCTGCCCCATCGCACAACGAATCTCAACGCCGTGCGTCATTGAGTAACATCCGCTCTGAATTAACTTCCTTGCCCTTGAAACCTTTAACGACTATGACACCTGGGTTCAGCAGCTTGCCTCATCCATTGGCAATGTTGCTTAGAGGTATCTCTAAGTTTTCCGTCAACACCACCAGTGACGTAATTTCATTTTTAAGATTTCTAGTGGAATTTCAGGATCATGCCCTTGTGTTTTCTCTTTCCCCATGTCAAATTTTGCAAATTATCTATCCTTATGCTATTGGTGTTCTATCTGACAAAATAGTTAGAGCCATTGCCGAGCAATCTTCTATTGAGGATTTCCACGCCCATTTGCTAGCTAACTTCATCCCGGCTAGGGCCAGGTCCTCCCTTATTCAGAAATACTATTATCGGGTACAGCGCTTGGATGAAAACCTGGCAGACTTCATCCAAGATATTAAGTTTTATACTAGGGTGTTTGCTCTCCACTTCTCTGAGGATCAGATCGTGCAAGCTATTGTTGAAGGGATTTCACCACCCTACAGGTCATATTTGTGTTTCGCGGCGTGCCCGCAAACCTTCTCTGAACTGGAAGCATTAGCCGTCTCTGCGGAAGGAGTTAGGTATGCCGATTCCTTGCGTGTGGCGAAAGAACCCCCGCCTTCCTTTAGTAACACTCGGCCTCCACCTCGCCGACCAGTCAATCCCCGTAAATGTTATGCTTGTGGGTCGCCTGACCATCTGCGGAATAAGTGTCCTCTGATCAAGTCAAGTGGGACAAGGAATGGAGTAGGGTCATCACAAGGCTGTTTTAAGTGTGGGGCCTTCTCACATATCGCCAAGAATTGCCCAAACTCAAATAGCACCCCCTCCTGCTCAACTTCTGGTGCAAATTCCAGCTATTCCAATAATAAAAAGTGACTAGTGGCGTCGGCTGAGCCGACTAATCCATCTCCCCGAGACTTAGCCCCTAGTAAACAGGTTGTAAATGCAGAGAACGACCAGCCTTCAAATTCATCTTTTGAATGCCCTAAAGAGTGTCTTAGGATTGCGGCGGATACCCCCGCACCTGTTCCTTTTCTTAAGATTGAGTTAAATAACGAGCCTATAACAGCTCTCTTAGATTCAGGCAGTGTTTGTTCCATTATTTCGGCTGATTGGTATTCTAAATTGAAATCTGTTTGTAAACTCCCTGACTATGTCTCTTCTCCTGTTCAATATGTTTCGGCTAATTCATCTCCATTAGAAATTCTAGGTTCCATACATGTCAAAATTCGGGTTTTTAAGTTTACATGGAAGATCAAATTGTTTGTGGCCAAGCGTTTGTCTTGCCCCATCATATTGGGAGCGGACTTCATTTCTCACACTGGTCTTGTGCTCGATCTCCAGAGTAGGTCGTGCATATTCAAATTTGCGTCCAATTGTAGAATTCCCTTGTTAAAGTGTAATTCTGTATCATGTTCATCTATTTCGCCTACCCAGGATGAGATGTTGTTAGACCTTAGACATCTACCTGAGGAGCAGGCTGATAGTATTCGGAAACTGTGTCAGTCGTTTCCCGAGGTGTTCTCTGATACTCTTGGTGTTACTGACCTTATTGAATACAAAATTGAGGTCACGGATTCAATTCCTGTCCGTTTTCCACCGTATAGGCTATCTCCACCTAAAATGAAGGCTCTGAAAGAAATCATCGATCAGATGTTGAAGGATGGTATTATTAGGCCCTCTAAGTCAGCGTATTCTTCGCCTATTTTTCTAGTCCCGAAACCCCAAGGAGGCTTCAGGCCTGTCATTGATTACAGGGCTCTCAATCGGAAGGTGGTGTTGCAATCTGTGCCCCTTCCCGACCTTCATTCTTGCTTTTCATGGTTTCGTAAGGCCAAGTTCTTCACCATCTTGGACTTGAATCAGGCCTATAATCAAATTCCCCTTGCCGAAGAGTCTAAACATCTTACAGCGTTTGCCACGGACTGGAATTTATATGAATACAACCGCGTGCCTTTCGGGCTCCCCACGGGGGCAGCTGTGCTCACTAGGCTACTAGATAGGGTCTTTTCCGACATCAAATTTGAGTACTTATATCACTACTTGGATGATGTCGTCGTATTTTCCGAAACCTTTGAAGAACATCTAGATCATTTGCGAGAAGTTCTCAATCGCCTTCGTAAGGCTGGGTTAACTGTTAAGTTGTCCAAGGTTGCCTTTGCTAAGCCCTCTATGTCATTCCTAGGGCATATTGTGTCACCTGATGGTGTAGCAGTCGATCATTCTAGAACACAGGCCATCCGTGATTTTAAACCTCCTAAGGACATCAAAGGTATCGCTAGATTCATTGGTATGGTGAATTTCTTCAGGAAGTTTATTCCTAACTTCGCTAATAGAGCGGCGCCCTTAAACCTTCTTCGTAGGAAAGGCATCAAATTCGAGTGGGGACCTTCTCAACAAGCCGCTTTCGAAGATCTTAAATTAGCTCTCTGTAATGCCCCTGTACTTGCTATGC
The DNA here is from genome assembly GCF_040414725.1 of Anabrus simplex. Lineage (NCBI taxonomy): Eukaryota > Metazoa > Arthropoda > Insecta > Orthoptera > Tettigoniidae > Anabrus > Anabrus simplex. The sequence goes on along the minus strand of NC_090265.1, from coordinate 259,655,355 downwards.
CTGATTTCTCGAAGAAATTCATCGTCCAAACGGACGCGTCGTCGTCAGCTGTAGCTGCAGTCCTTCTTCAAGAGACTGAACTAGGGAGGCGTCCCATCGCCTATGCATCTAGGACTCTATCGGTTCAAGAAGCCAAGTATTCCATCTATGAGCTCGAAGGGTTGGCAGTCTTATTCGCCTTAGAAAAGTTCCGTCTCTATCTGGAACATGTCAAATTCGACCTGGAGACAGATAATCAAGCCTTAAGCTGGGTCTTAGGTAGGCCGCGTCGTACTGGTCGTATAGCCCGTTGGGCCATCCGTATTTCTGCCTTCCAATTTGATGTACGACATATCAGAGGTACCGAAAATGTTGTTGCTGATGGACTCAGCCGTATGTTTCATAACGACGTCGAGACCCACGAACCGGTCGATAGTTCATCACCTTCTGAGTCCATACTATCTGGTGTTAATGCCATCTTAACAGGTGCTCCCATGCTTTTTAGGGATATTGAGAAATACCAACGTGAAGATCCGACGCTGGCTCCTATAATGGAAACCCTTTCTTCTGGGGAACATGTTGTCCCTTATGTTCTGAGGAATGGTGTTCTATGTTGCCCTTCGAGGCATGATAAGTTGATGAAAGTTGTTGTTCCAGCGGTTCTTGTACCTATGATCTTCAAATACTATCATGAGACCCCATTGGGGGGGCATCTTGGAATCTTTAAAACTCGTGAAAAGATTCGTGAAATGTTCATATGGAAAGGTATGGACGGGGAAATTCGAGAACTTGTAAAAGCTTGTAAATCTTGTTTGATCAGTAAACCCACCAGGTCCACTAAAGTAGGCCTTTTGTCTTCTCATCAAGCGTCGCGCCCCATGGAACGCCTGTATATCGATTATGTGGGACCCTTCCCCCAGTCAAAGGGTAATGCCAACAAGTTCATCTTTGTGTGTGTAGATGGTTTTACAAGATTTTCCTGGTTATTTCCGACTAAGCTGGCTACCGCTCAGTCCACCATTACTTGCCTAAATTCTATTTTTGCTTCTTTTGGTCCGTGCCAATACATTGTATCTGATAATGCTAAAGCTTTTACATCAAATCTGTTTCGTAAATTCTGTTTTGACTTGTCCATCTCTCATGTAACTACATCTGCTTATTACCCTCAACCATCTCTGGCTGAACGGGTTAACCGCAATCTCAGGTCCGCACTTATTGCCTATCATCATGAAGATCATTCTAGGTGGGACACGTCCCTGCATTGGTTAGCTTTTGCTTTGAATTCGGCGGTTCTTGAATCTCACAAATTTACTCCAGCTTCTTTGATGTTTAAGTTCGTTCCCAACACGCCGCTCTCTAACCTCTGGTCTCTGAATGACATTCTGCCCGAGACAATAGATCCGGACAACATTAAAGATCTTTGGAAGAAGGCTAAAGCTAATCTTAAAGTGTCTCATGAAAAGGTTAGGGAAAGGTATGATCGTGGACGGAGACCCACCACTTTGAAGGTAGGTGACCAGGTTATGGTCAAAAATTTTGTTCCCGCGGGCAAGCTTGCCCCCAGATTTCATGGGCCTTGTATCATTCTCGATTTTCTTACGCCGGTTACCTTATTGCTAAGTAATCCAGCCACCGAGAGGATATTTAGAGTTCACCTGTCCCAGGTGAAACCGGTGTAATTTCTGTGTTAACTTGCTCCATATTATTTTGAAAGGATATGAAGGTTATATTTTTTTTGAGTTTCACTTTTAAGGCATTCTGCCCCTTCTGTAATATTTTGGTTTTAGATGTAAGCCTTATGTAAAACCTGCCCCGACCCGTTAAACTGCCATCCTGTTCTTGCCACGGCCATTACCACGCTCCCGTCTCCTGCTCCACTCTACACAGTGGCTTAATGAATACCATGAATATCTGCACGCCGCTGGCCCCTCACTCTCTCTACAAGCCTGTACCCTCAAAGAAAATAATTGTCCAACACAATTCTGCCGCCTAGCTTTAATGTTTCAGCGCCCCCGCAGCCGCGCAGCGCCGTGCAGCGACTGGGGAGGGGGATGGGCCCCCTCCTCTCCAGCGAGGACGACATGTGCACGGCGAGCCGGAGCTCACCTCCCGGCCAAGGCTGATGTGCGGCGCACGACCTGCTACATGCCCGCAGCCTGTATCTGTTCACCGCGGGCGCGGCGTACTTCAACACCTCTGCTCCCCTCATAGTGCGGGCGAGCGGTATCTCAGGGTACTTGAGGGGTCCGAGCGGCCTCCGTTGGACGCAAGCTGCAACGGCCGGTCTGGCCATCCGACTCAATCTACATCAACTACATGGACAGTCACCATAAGCAATAATTACATTTGGGAATTTAACAACAATATTTGGTGGACATTGCAAAATTTTTCTTCACCTTTAAGTATTAAAAGTTTATCTTCAGAAATACAAATTCTACAAACATAAAAACTTTACTGCACCGGCAACAACAAAATTTTGAAATTGTAACCAACCAAATTACTAAAATCTTATAAATGCTTCCGCAATTAATCTTAATATCAACATCAAAACTTGGACCTTATTTTGGAAACAAAGCTTATGTTCTTCTGTGTTACCCCTTGGAGGAACTTTTGGGGGGGGAGGTCTGTACCGGGCGGTACACCTCTACTCTGTTTATTTAAAAGTTGCGCCAGTTGAAACTCCTCTTCTGGAGGAAGGTTGAACTTTATCTATTCTATTAATTCTCTACTTTCTCAGAAGATGTCACCACGTGGAAAATTTTGAGTTTTTGAACTGTGTCACTTTTGATGTGTTTTTGTTTCGCTTGAAGTAAGAAGTGGGAACTTTCTCTTCTAGAGGACACTACTGAAGAATTACAATAGTGCAACCTAGTGCGAAATCAAAGAACTATTTTGTTGGAGAAATTTTTATTTCAAAAGTTTGTTTCTTGTTAAATTTCTTTCTGTTATTGTTTAAGTTGGCTGTATACCCCTCTTTTTCCCCTTAGTTTGGATCTAGCCAATCCCGAATTTCTTTAATTAATTTTCCACCAATAATGTGTTTCTTTTTCCTCTATGTAGGGGTTTCTTTTCCCGAACCAATAAAGATTTTGTGGGAGGGTGTTTTATTTCCCCTAACGCCTAGAATCTTCCGCGAGAGGATATAAACTGCTGATTTTGGGGTCTCCGGGCCACTTCTGTTCCATCTTTCAGTGTATTAAGTACATAGCAGGAGGCGGGAAGCGCCTCTTTCCTCGGCAGCGATCTACTACCAGGTAATGGCCTATTAATATCTTCTTTTCTTGCTAGGTCGGCAGTTTAACTCTCGCGGCGGGTTCGAAGCGTTTTCCATCATGTAACCTTTTCCTAAAATGTAACTACTCTTTTCTTCTTTTTCTTGTAAAGTTACATATTGGGATAGAGAGTGCTAACCCTCTCGAGCTCCCACTCACATTTGTTTTGAGGTGAACTTATTTTCTCAAACTTTTCTTCGTTTATGTAATGTAAAGTGTTCTTCTCTAAGTCACCTCTGTAGTATGGGATTAGCCCTTGCGTTAGTGGCCCAGAGCCAGATTAGGTTTTAAAAGCAAAGTGTATTAGGAGTGCAAGTTCGCCTCCTCTCAAGTTGTATTTTAGAGGTCATGTATTAATCTTTTCTCACCTAATAGACCTCAGTAGGTTGGGTATTTTACCCCTGTGTATATGTCCTTTGAGGACAACTTGAAAGTTGAGTTTGGTGTGGCCTGGGAGAGGCTTAACTTTAAGAGCGAGTGGCTCTTTTCTAAAACTGAGAGTTGTATGCCTCGAGGAGGCTTTGCTGTGTAATTTGGAGCAAAGGCTCCAGGGTTTGGGTAGGGTCTTCTGCCCCTTTTGTTAAAATTGGTATATCGTAAAGTTGAGCTAGTTGCTCAAGAATTGTGTTTTCAGGGCTCGAAGCCCAAATTCTTTAATCCCTGTAATTGTACATTTCAAGTTGTATTTCGGCTACTAAGTACCTGTTCTATTTGTTGTTACCTAATTTTGAAAAGAAAATATAACCTTGTTAAATTTTAAAATTTAATTTCTCTTTAGTAGCTTGAGACCTATTCACCACCCAGCACCTTCTTTCATGCTTAACTACCACAAAAACTCGGTAACAATTATTATTATTATTATTATTATTAAGTTTCATTGTAGCCTGTATGTTATTTGATTTACAATTTAGTTTGACCGATTGTAAAGATCATATACTATTTTCATCAATATTGCAATTTAACCATCGTTGTCATGCTCTACGTCATCTTCTACGTCTTTGACCGGTCAATTTTCACCACTCTGTGAATGAATGGAGATGCTCTTTCTCCCCAAACCTCACTGTGAAGTTGATGATGACGACAGATTGTATGAATGTGAAGAGTGGCATGTTGTTCGGTTGAAGAAAGGAAACAAACTGCACAGAGACTATAATTCTGTTTACTGCTGGCAGCAGCATACTCAATATAATTTTATGAGCGCAGTCACTCATATTTCTTCATATTTATTCATACCGCAGTTTATAACTTAACGTGAATATGTTTCCCCTGTAGTCCTGTAATAAGTTCTTGTGTAGGCAAATGGCTGGAAATACTTATATTCGTTGTTCGCAAACCAACAAGAAGGAAATAAAAATAAAGGAACACATAGAACCGTGCTACACGTGTGAAAGGAAAGCTTCTGGTTCATTAGAAACTGGGTTGATACTGAGATGTTACGGTATAAGTATTATTGCAAAACATTTCTCCGTGGCAATGGAGGTTGGCGGCCTATCCTCGAAAAACATTTGAATGCATTTTTTACTTATTCTTTTGCTACTCGCTTGAAGTTACATTAAAGCATCGAAGGTTTTCAGCGACGGAGCGATGGGAAAGGACTAGGATCGGGAAGATAGCGGCCATCAGCTTAATTTAGGTACAGATCCAGCATTTGTCTGGTGTGAAAATGGGGAACCATGCAAAACCATGTTCAGGGCTGTCGAAGGTTGGAATCGAACTCACTCTCTCCCGAATAAACTTACTTTAATCCCATAAATTATTGTCACATAACACACTTGACACATTCTGCGTACTGCCTCTCCCGATAATATTAATTTTCTAACTTTTAGATACGTTCAGATTTAAAGTACTTAAACTTACAGGTTTGAAACTTTGCAATATTGAAAAATAAACTTGTGAATCATCATTACTGTATTTGGTTTTGAGATTCTTTGAACTGTTAATGTTTATGCATTTTGATTTTTGGTCTCCAAAATTTGAGCAACAATTTTAGGATATATCTTTACCTATATCTTTAGTGTATGGAAACAAATAGGCTAGTTTTAGATAAAGGATGCTTATAACTACTACAGGTCTTTATTTCAATTACTACTTTTAAGAATAAAAAATACAGAAGCTGAGAAATTCTCTTTAAAGTTTTCTTGATGGAAATCTTACTTGAACAAAATTTTGGAGCCCCTTTGTAACATGTCACTTATTCTCCTTGTCATCTTGACTTATTTTTGTCTGTTCTGTGTCCATTTCTTGAATTAGCTTCCACCATAAACCCGTTTTTGTATTATATTTTTATGTGTTGAGCATCCAGAGCACGAAATGCATCGACTTAATTGCGTCCTGGATGAATCTGATAGTGCTGGTGGTGATTATTGTTTTAAGAGAAAGTACAAATGGGCATCCATCATCTCCTAACACTAACCAGAAGGGAGAAACGAAGAGGTCCAGTACTTCGTAGAATGACTGTATC